>NW_024381987.1:0-18506 GCF_016835505.1 Polypterus senegalus
GAGGCACTCAAATCTGCAACCACACCTTTTCTAGCAGTGTATCACTCTACACGCCTAATCGCAAAATAATTCTGCTATAACACTGTCAGAGTAAACCAGCTTTCTGAGACCAATATCACATTTCATAATGAAACTTTGTAATGGTAGTCGTTTATGTTTGGTGTCATTTGGGGATGAGCCACTGGGTGATGGTAAAGTACATGTAAAATAAATATTGTTGATTGGCTCCAACCATTTACAGAATTTTGCTCCAAGTTGTGTTTAATTTTGTTAGTTTTCAAGTTTGTTATGTGTTCACTACATACCACAATGAAATTCTTACTTCCATGTGTCTTCATAACAGTATATATACAAGTATATGCAACATAGAAATTAATATTTGCAAGTACATACATAAATGCACACACTGTTATGTTAAAATATTTGTTCTTGTTATTGACTGTCCCATAATCTACTGATGCAAGTATCACTGGTCCTGTACAGTTACAAAATTGTCTATACAAGTCAGGTAAGGTCTTCAATTAGTCGCTTTATCTACCTAAGGCACTAAATGTTATATACAGTCATTTGAAAAGTAAGTATACCCCATGAAAATGGTTGAGTTTTTTTTACATATTTGAACATGCAAACAGTAGATCTTCATGCAAACAGTACCTACCGATAAAGTTGATATACTTCAATAAAACACAAGGAAAATTTGCCTTTTAAGTTGTTAATTTAATAGAAATACCTGTAGATGTGGTGGCACGGTGGCGCAGTGGGTAGCACTGCTGCCTCGCAGTTTGGAGACCTGGGTTTGCTTCCGGGTCCTCCCTGCGTGGTGTCTGCGTGGGTTTCCTCCCAAATACCTGCAGGTTAGGTGCATTGGTGATCCTAAATTGTGCTTAGTGTGTGTGCACCCTGCGGTGGGCTGGCCCAGCCTGGGGTTTGTTTTCTGTGTTGCACCCTGTGTTGTAAGGGATTGGCTCCAGTAGACCCCCGTGACCCTGTAGTTAGGATATAGCGGGTTGGATCATGGAATGGATGGATCTGTAGATATAATGATCTACAGTAGATCTGCTGGGGAAAAAAGCAAGGACACCTTTAATCTCAGAATTTGGTATTACCCCATTAGTAGGGATGACTTTTGTAGGCATTTTGCATTACTGCCCAACAGTTTTTGTGACATCGACTCAGTGAAATTTTTGACCACTCCACCTGCAAAATTCTTTCAGTTGCAAGATGTTATCAGGTGTGAGATTTTCAGCCCGGACACAACCAAACGGACACTGGCAGTTCTTAAAAAACACACACGTTTAATAGAATTGGCCCCACAAGTCCAAATCCCACACACACACACATTGTTCGCAACACCACAACACCCTTCCTCAGACCTTTCAATGTCCGTGGGCTGCCTCTCTTCCACCTGTCACTAGAGCTTCATCTTGCTCCACCTTCTGACTTTAGGAAGGCGGCCCCTTTTATATCCACCCAGATGTGTTCCTGGTGCTTGCTGATGACCTTCTGGCGGCACTTCCTGGAGTGGAGGAAGTGCCGCACTAGCACCCGGAAACACTCTGGATATCCCTGGAAGGTCTTTCCTCTACCTTCCCAGGTGTGGCGGAAGTGTCAATCTCCACCGGCTCCACAATGCTCAGGGCGCCCTCTAGCCCCAGTGGGTTTGAGCCTCCTTGCTCTGTCCCCATGGTCCCCTCATCATCCAGGGCGGTTGCCCCCTCGTGGCTCGGGTACATATCGACCACCTCCCGGTCCTTCCAGGCGTCCCGGCTGGGTCTGGCCCCCAGCCTCATGCCACACAAGTTTTGTTGCAGGAAGTGCCCATTTTAAATCCGCCCACAGCATTTCAATGGGTTTCAAATCAGGGCTTTCACTAGGCCAGTACATAACCATCCATTTTTTCTTTTGTAGCTATTCATTAGTAGATTTCCTAGCGTGCTTCAGATCATTATTGTACTGAAGGGTGTATTTGCGGTTCAAATTCAACTGTCGAATAGATGGCCTCACAATCTTCTGAAGCATACTTTGATATGAGGCAGAGTTCACAGTTGACTTCATGAAGTTGCCCAGGCCCTGAGTCAGCAAAGTAACCTGAAACAATAACATTTCACCAGCATGCTTCACAGATGTCTTGAGGTTCTTCTCCTAAACTGGTGTCTTTGGTTTAAACTTACTCAGCTTCGGAAAGTATATTTTATAACCATCTAACCACTTCAAAGTTACTTTGACATTAACAGTCCAGACAAGTTAAATCTATTAAACTGTACAAATATTGTAGCTTGTAATTTTTTTAAATGCTGCTCAATTGCTTTTATTGACTCGTTTTACCAAAAGGAATAGCAAATTTAGGAATTAAAATTTTGTTAATGTATGATTTTTACAACAAACCTAATTTATTTTGAGACATGTACTGCATAATGTTTAATTATGTTTTCTTAGGAAAAGGATCTTGAGGTTGAAATCCAGAAAAAGAAACTCAGCAAGGTACAGTAAATTAATACTTTATTTTATTGATGCATTTTTCCCCTCTAGAAGATCATTTTGTATTTATAAAATAAATCACCATTGCAAACATAACCAAATTTTATATTATTTGTTCAATGTGATGATTAAAAATCTTTAGCAATTTAAGATAATGAAGTCCAGAACATTTGGCTTCCAGGAATAATATCAGAGATAGGAATTAGGATACTCATGCCCTCATGATGGGCATTAACTTTCTGCATCTGATTGATTGATTCTGCACTGGGAAATAGGAGGTGAAGATTTTGGCTCCAGAGGAGTATGCCCTCACCTGACGGTGTAATATAGTCTCTTTTGTTGGTCACTCATTTCATGAACAATTGGTTATTTTTCTTGTAGCCTATTTTGCAACCATAGTCAATTACCTAAATCAGATCTCTCTATGTCAAAATTTCTGATTTCAAACCACAATACTCATGTAGAGTATGGGAGCTAGCACAGCTATTTTACTAATTCCCACTAATATAACAGATATAGCTGAAAAAACAAAATGTTATGAATCAAGAAAAATTGTTACCCTCCTATTTCCGATGCAAAGTAATATTCATGCATTATATACAGTGGAACCTCAGTTCACGATCATCTTGGAACATGTACAAATCGGTTTACGACCAAAAAGTTCACCAAACATTTGCATCTGTTCACGACTGCACACTCGGTATACGAACAAGCCAGTTTCCCTTTCGGTTTGTGCAGACCGATGACTTCTGCACGTGTTCAGTCTCTTCCTGTGCAGCAATCAAGAGACACACACACACACAGACACGCGAGCTGAAAGATAGACACACACGGCGCGAGAGAGAGACACACACACACACACACACACACGAGAGAGATGGCAGCTAAAGAATGCACCAGGCTTGTTTTTAAAGAGACAGATCCGAGCATTGTTTAAACCTCGTTGTATTTAATGAAGACTTTTTTCTATTGGATTTTAAACTCCACTTCACTTCCATTTACAGCGATCGGTTCGTAATGTTACTTTTCTTGGTGGTTTATTAAATTACGGATTTTTCAAATGTTAATTTTTTTTTCCCCTGTGCTTAAAACTCATTAAAAAAAAGCGTTTTTAGCAAGCGGTTCGTAGCGTTATAGCGCAAACTCTTGCAGTGTTAGTTTTCTGTGTTGTTCAAGGTTTTCTCAGTGTTATTCAATGTTTTTACATTTAGTTTACTATTACACTGTACATTCTATGGTCTAATTAACTATATTTGTGCTTAAAAATCTTTAAATAAAATATATTTACATACAGTTGACGGTCTGGAGCGGATTCATTGTATTTACATATAATCCTATGGGGGAAATTACTTCTGTTCACGACCAAATCGGTTTACGACCAGAGTTTTGGAACTAATTATGGTTGTGAACAGTGGTTCCATTGTAGTACTATAAGTAATAATATGTTTCCATAGACAATCAACATCCTTTGCGAGTAGTTAATTGTACAATGAAGTTTTAACAAATAGTTGCCTATGCTTCTGCTCAGTCAAATTTGTAATACTTGGTTGAAAGGCAGCAGCAGTAATCACCAGGGGTCTCATGTATAAAGTGCGTACGCCCAAAAATGTTGCGTAAGAACGTTTCCACAATCAAATCGCGATGTATAAAACCTAAACTTGCTGTAAAGTCACGCACATTTCCACGGTAGCTCATTCCCTGGCGTACACAAGTTCTGCACTCGGTTTTGCAGACTGGCACCCAGCGTCAAAGCAGTGCTACTGTTCCTGTGTGGTTACCCTTTCTTTTTGAGATCCACATCCCTGACGCGGTTTTATAAATACACTGAAATTAACCGCTTATTGTTTATTAGTTTAATGCATTTGATTGTCATTAACCTGTAACAATATAATGGTCCACAGAATGGTCTATCTATCTATCAAATATCATAACTGCTTTAGCATTGTTACTCTCACTACACCTTCTTCTTCTTCTTTCAACTGCTCCTGTTAGGAGTTGCCACATCGGATCATCTTTTTCCATATTACTCTCACTGCACCACTTGGAATATTTATATCACTATATCTGAGTGTAAGTCACAGTTTTACAGCAGCTGATCAGGAAGAGAATTATCGGTATACAGCATCAAGCACACGTTGCCTTAGCAATGATGTCTACTGAACTGCATTCATACCGCAAACGCTTCAGAGCCTGTCCTCGCGGTTCAGAGACAGTTTCATCCCAAGAACTCTAAATGCACTCAATCAGTGCATCAAGTGCTCCTTGTAGAACCGTTTGTACTTATAACTACAATTACCTCACTGTAAACTTGCGATACAGTTATAATATTGCACAACCTGAGCCACTTTATAAAGCGCGTATTTACATATGATGAAATCCCGGTCAGCGTGAAAACTAACGCATGTGCCTGTCATCCAAGCCTGACTCCTCCCATTATTTTTTATATTGTAATATGCAAATCAACATTAATATCACCTTCCATTCTGTGTTTGGTTAAAAGACAATGGTAAAAGCACGTGGAAAAAAAAAAAATCAGCAAATGCAAAGTGGAAAAACGTACTATTTGTTGGCTTGAGCAGTAGTATAAACAACTAAAGGAAGTCGCTCGAGTAATACATAGTGGCGAAAAAACTCAAAGGTTGAGTTCAGAAAGTCACATAATGCCCAAAATAAAAAAAACAAGTGGTCAGATATCAAAGTCGCAGTGAAAAGGGAAGTTATACCGTCTGAGTGTCATATTAATGTGTATTAGGTTATGGAGAAAAGAAAAAAAATAGGGACACATTGGAAGAAAAACATCTAAATGTAATCTTGTAGTTTATTTTGTTATTAAAGTAGAATGTTGTAAACTTCATCTTAAAATCGATGTTTGTCAAGTCCCATCATAACTAGACGAAAGTAATGCTAAATGCTTCATATGCTATATGTGTGAATCACTATGTGCTTCTTAAATGGGTTTTCTCTTTCACACACAGGAGGGCAAAGGCACTGATCGCCGCACAGAATACATTACATTTATTATATTGCAGCTCTTTGAACATTTTCAAATTCTAATATGTATACTTGATATCATTTTCATGATAAAATGCATTAAAGCAAGTATTAAACATGAGGGCAAAGTGGGGCAGTGGTAGTGATGAGCTGGTGCCCCATCC
This sequence comes from Polypterus senegalus, assembly GCF_016835505.1. NCBI lineage: Eukaryota > Metazoa > Chordata > Cladistia > Polypteriformes > Polypteridae > Polypterus > Polypterus senegalus. The sequence goes on from NW_024381987.1 coordinate 5,634, forward strand.
AGGGATTGTTCTTGCCTGCCCTGTCCAAGGATTATTCCTGCCTCCTCCTCCTGGGCTCACGTTACCATGGATGAAATAAATTATTGCAGCAGTACTCTGTCTGTGAAACATATTAAACCACCAATTCTGGTCCTTCCATTTATGTTCTCCATGTAACAATTCACAATATAAGCTCTGTAATAAATGTAAACCCAGCTGGAAGCTTAGAATGACGATTCTTCAAAACTGTTAAGGAACAATGAAAAATCTTGGTAATACATGTTTGTTTATTCCATCCATCTGTCCATCCAGGATCGCGCCAGTCCCAATGTCCATACAGCGTGAGGGAAGATTAATCCCTAGACGGGGTGCTAGATCTTCGCTACCACTACACCACCGGGCCCAAACATGTTTATTTATTAACAGTATACATTATTTAAATGCACTTAATTTGTCTGTTAAATGCAATATACATACTTGAATGCATTTCATCAAAAATGATAAAGTATACATCCTAGTATTCTAAAACCTCATAGATCAAAAAGGATAGCTCTTGGAAATATAAATCGACTTAGAAGCCAGTCTTCATCATCTGTAAATATGCTCTTCTTTTACTAAATTGAAGTGAATTCCTTCATTTTCATTTTATGGTACAACTAGCAAAATACCCGCGCTTCGCAGCGGAGAAGTAGTGTGTATGCATCCACTTAACAGTGTCATCTCCAGACAGAGGAGTAGCTTCAGTGACAGACTTTTGTCACTGTCCTGTTCCACTGACAGACTAAAGAGATCGCTCCTCCCCCACACTATGACTCTTCAATTCCACCCGGGAGTAAATGAACATTAATTTTATTTTAATTCTTTTCATTTTTATTACTATTTAATTTAATATTGTTTCTTTGTATCAGTATACTGCTGCTGGATTATGTGAATTTCCCCTTGGGATTAATAAAGTATCTATCTATCTATCTATCTATCTATCTATCTATCTATCTATCTATCTATCTATCTATCTATCTAAAGAAGCAATGAAAAAGAAAAGGAAACATTTTGAAAATAACGTAACATGATTGTCAATGTAATTGTTTTGTCACTGTTGTGAGTGATGAGTGTTGCTGTCATATATATATATATATATATAGTAGAATACCAGCTCAGGCGGAGAAGCAGTGTGTTAAAGAAGGTACGAAAAAGAAAAGGAAAAATTTTAAAAATAACGTAACATGATTGTTAATGCTAATTGTTTTGTCATTGATATGAGTGTTGTTCTCATATCTATCTATCTATCTATCTATCTATCTATCTATCTATCTATCTATCTATCTATCTATCTATATATATATATATCTATGTATCTATATATATATATATGTTGTTCTCATATCTATCTATATATATATATCTCTATCTATCTATATATATATATACCCATGCATGGCGAGAAGTAGTGTGTTAAAGAAGAAAATAGAAAGAAAAGGAAACATTTTGAAAATAACGTAACATGATTGTCAATGTAATTGTTTTGTCACTGTTATGAGTGTCGCTGTGATATATATATATATATATATATAGCAAAATACCAGCTTCACAGCGATGTCATGTGTTAAAGAAGTTATGAAAAGAAAAGGAAACATTTTAAAAATAATGTAACATGATTGTCAAAGTAATTGTTTTGTGTATTTGGCGCAGCGCCACGAAGTTGTTTTCGCAGCTGCATCAGAAAATGTACCACGACGTCTGACACGCCTCCTTTTTACTGTTTTCTCACAGCTTGGATTGCTGCTGTCATATATATACACACACACACACACACATATATATATACACATACATACATACATACATACATACATATATATATATAGACATATATATATATATATATATAGACATATATATATAGATATATATATATAGATATATATATATATATACATATCTTCATATGTACATATCTATATACATATCTACATATACACATATATATATATATATACAGTACATACATACCTATCTACATCATATATTCACACACATACATACATACACACACACAAATTATATATATGTGTATGTATGTGTGTGTGTGTGTGTGTGTGTATATATATATATATACACATACATATACTTGTGTGTATGTTTGTATGTGTCTATATGTGTGTGTATAGGTTTGGTCACTGAGTGCAAGGGAAAAATAATAAATTATAGTCTAAGTTATTAAACAGTAAAACATTAACGTTTAAGAAGTACAGGTACATTGAAATTACATTTTCTATGTGAACGTTCAAATTTGTGCCTCACCTGATTGTGAATCGCCTTAATATTATTTTGCCGTGGTGTAGAAAAGGGGTCCGTGTTTGCACTTGTCTGGGCTATAGCGCAGGGGAGGATGAAAAAATTAAAAGTGCTCACTTTGACTTAAGGCAGAAGCGCAGTCAGCGTCTCAAAGGCCGGCACAGCTATGCAGCTGGCTGCTCGACTTTGCTGGGCAGGAGACCCCAGTTTGCAGACACGCTCATGATATCAAAAGTCTCAGCTCTTTGGAGGTCATTCATATATTATATATATATACAAAATACCCGCTACGCAGCGAGAAGTAGTGTGTTAAAGAAGTAATGAAAAAGAAAATGAAACATTTTAATAATAACGTAATATGATTGACATTTTCATGAGTGTTGCTGTCATATATATGCCTGCCTAAATAAGTCACCCCTTTGCTTTGCTGTTACTTTTTACCGCTCATTTAATCATGGCTAGTGGCGGAAAAATTATAAAATGGAAGGAGGATGGCTTTACCAAAACAATTATTGATGGCGAATCGATTATTCATAAAGCTTGAATTGGTGATCTGTTTTCTGTGTTAACCTCATATTTTTCATACTTCTTCTCAAACTAAGGTGGTGCGAGGGTAAAATGAATCGGGATGCGCTGATCAATGTAATCCGTGTACCAGGAAATCATGTATTGACAAAAGCTTCCCTTTGCTTGTAATGCAAAGTGTGATCAAATGCATTATTTTTAGCAGCGTTATGGAGCACATGCATCGAAGCTTCTCGGCTGTGCTTGTGCTAAGAAAAGGAAAGATTTTAAAAATAACGTAACCGATTGTCAATGTGACCTTTTGTAAGTAGTGCCTGGAGGATTCAGTGTGGAGAAACTCTATAGAGACTGCGGTGTATTAACTTGTGGATTTTTCTGTGAGTATTTGGTGGCAGTCTGAGGAAGTTGCTTCGAAGACAGCGTTAACTTGGAGCTCATCTCAGAGCAAAATGAGGTGGGAGGGGAGATGATGACGTGACTCCCCACCCTTAACTGTCAATCCCCACAAACACAGTCTCGAATTTGCATAAGCACACCCCTTCACCTACAATTTTAACTTAGTTACAAAGTGATCAAAACTCTCGCTTATATCCTGCGTCCTCTCATTAAACTTGTATCCCGCATTACCTGTGTGTATGTGAAACGCCAGCGGTAGCCTGTCTATGAACTTAATTTAAAGTTTAGGTTTACACCGTGCTTTCTTTCCGAGCTGGCAACACTCATGAATATGGTAGTATATGTCACTCGCTCACTTCTTATTGTTTTTGCTGCCTTCTCAATTATATAATGCATGTTTTCTTGCGCTTTTGGAGGTCTTCCTGGTTTTCTACGCACTGCGTTGACAGTCAGTTCACGTGATTACGTGGAGGCGTGATGATGTCACACGAAACTCCGCCCCACGTCATTGCAGCTCAACTCCATTACAGTTAATGGAGAAAAATACCTTCCAGTTATGACCATTAGGCATAGAATTTCGAAATGAAACCTGCCCAACTTTTGTAAGTCAGCTGTAAGGAATGAGCCTGCCAAATTTCAGCCTTCTACCTACACGGGAAGTTGGAGAATTAGTGATGAGTCAGTCAGTGAGTGAGTGAGGGCTTTGCCTTTTATTAGTATAGATATATATATATATATATATATATATATATATATACACACATAAACATATATATACATATCTATACATATACACATATATATACACACACACATATATAAACATATATATACATATACATACATATCTACATATATACACACACAGCTATTTCGTATCAGTGCAATACGCTGCTTGTTAAAACGGATAACTCCCGCTCTTACGTGCAAGTCTGCGTGGATATTATGAACTATTGTATTTGTTCAAGTTCTATTTAAATTTTAAATAGAAGGAATTTTTATTTAGTCGACAGAAATATCTTTGGTAGGAATGGTAAAAACAGACAGGAATATTATTCGTGAATAAATCAACTCAAACCTTAAACAACTTATAATATTTTGCTCTCCATAAAAATATATCCTGTCTAAATTATACAAGTTAGAAATAAAGTAAGCGTTAAAAGAACAAACATTCAAATTTCTTTACTCTTATGTAATTTTATATAAAAATAAACTTAGATTTTAAATATCCCAAAAGATTTTGCTCTCCATAAAAATATATCCTGTCAAAATTATACAAATTCAAATATGAACATGCTGCATAACAAAACCTAGAAATATAAATAAAATGTGTTCCTTTCAGCAATAACAAATCAAATCATTCAGTTGTCTTTGCTCATATGTCATTTTAGAGCTGGACGCCTGGCATCTTTTTTTGGCCACAAGTTCGTTTCTGTTTGGTGTGAGGTTCTGTGTTGTGGAGATTCTCAGGATGGATTGCAGGTGCTCATCAGTGAGGCGACTCCTGTGTGCTGTTTTGTTAGTCTTTATCACTGAGAAGAGCTTCTCACACAGATATGTGCTACCAAACATGCACAAGGTTCGAGCCGCATGTAGACGGACTTTTTTTGTTCTTCAAAGTCACCAAAGCGCCATGCAAACTCAGTGCGCTCAGTTTATCAGCAAAGGGCGTATTTGGGAACACCGTAGTGATGACTTGGTTTAACTTTACTTGGCAACAGGGAAAGTGGGGCAAATTGCACTGGTGCATTTGTGTCTCCCATAAAAGCAGCTTCACTTGAAATCACTTTGTGATTGTGCACGGGTAAAAGCGTCCGCTGAAGTGTCAGATTCTTATTTAATTCTTCTGCTTTCTGTATCTTCTGCATTGCATTCAGGTTACCCTGATGTTTTGTCTCATAGTGCCGTCTTAGATTAAATTCTGTAATTACAGCCACATTAGCTCCACAAATGAGACACACGGGTTCAGTAAACATATACTCAGCCTCCCATCGGTTTTTAAAGGCTCTATTTTCAGAATCAACTTTTCTCTTCAGCATCATGTGAGCTAGCTTCGCAATAACTTGCAGCATCATAAGCTAGACTTGATTAGCGTAAGTGTTGGCAAGGCAGCTGAAGCGCTGCATTATGGGATCTGTAGTTTATTGTGTTACCAGCGCTTCATATACCGGGCCATTAATAACAATAATACAGTATATAAAATGATCTCGGGCGGATATAATTACGCCGGGCCGGATGTGGCCCGCAGCCCTTGAGTTTGACACATATGGACTAAATAGAACTTGAAAATATATATTTTTTTAAATGTGATCGCGCAATTCAGATAGAGTTGACGCACTACAGCCTGCATGCCTCAATAAGTCATCCTCCCTCGCTCTTACTTTTTACCGTTCATCTAATGAATACACTGAGTATGGCTTTACCAAAACAATCATTGATGGCGAATAAAGTATCCATTATTCGAGTATGTAGATCGGGATATATATATACATATATATATACCCGTGATCGCAGGAGAAGTAGTGTGTTAAAAAGCTAGAAAAGAAAAGGGAACATTTTAAAAATAACGTAACATGACTGTCAATATACAGTATTTGTTTTGTGAGTGTTACTGAGTGTTGCTGTCATCAAGGATTTGATTATCATTATTTCTTTCAATCAGGTTCGTATTTGTAGGATGTGTTGTGTTCAAGTTACATTCCGTGTTTGTCAATCGTTGTAAAGATGACAGGTTTCATTCATCGATTCGTTTCTTACTGCATCAATAAACAGCTCGTCTTCTTCTTTATCTGAGACCTGACACACTGCATGCACGGGTTTTTTTTTACACTGTCTTCCTTTAGCGGGACATTGACTTTTTCCACCGTGTGCTTTGTTTCCGCAGTAGCTGGATTTATGAATATGCTTGTATGTATCAGACGCTTCATATTTTTTCTGCCTTTTCAATTGTGTAATTCTGTTTTGTTCAGCTCTTTGGAACTGTTGCTTTTATCTGTGCACGCGTCAGTTCACGTGAGCCACTCGGTGTACATGCATCGAAGGTTCCCAGCTGTGCTGGTGCCATCTCGTGCTATGTCCATGGCTGTATTTAATGTTACCTTAGTCCTGGCACTTAAAACTTTCTCTCGCAGTTTCGCTGAGTTTGTGTCAAACACCACCCTGACCATCTCATCTTCCTCTCCATAAGCACAGTCCTTCACCCGTGAATATTTAGTGGAGTTTGCTATTGGATTGCCGCTGACGGACGGCCTTATATGGGCAGGCACTAAATTACAAGCGCCAGCGGCAGCCTGTCTATGAACTTAATTTAAAGTGTAGGTTTACATGCGTGCTTTGTTTCCAAGTAGCAGAACTCATGAATATGGTTGTATATGTCACTTTCGCCGCTTCTTATTGTTTCGCTGCCTTCTAAATTATATAATGCATGTTTTCTTCAGCGCTTTTGGAGGTCTTCCTGGTTTTCTATGTACTGCGTGATTACGTGAAGGCGTGATGATGTCACACGAAACTCCGCCCCCACGGCGTTCAAGCTCATCTCCATTACAGTAAATGGAGAAAAACAGCTTCCAGTTATGACCATTACGCGTAGAATTTCGATATAAAACCTGCCCAACTTTTGTAAGGAAGCTGTAAGGAATGAACCTGCCAAATTTCAGCCTTCCACCCACACGGGAAGTTGGAGAATTAGTGATGAGTGAGTGAGTGAGTGAGTGAGGGCTTTGCCTTTTATTAGTATAGATGAGATTCAATATACAAATTCTCCATAATCTTCTTTTCGAAAAAAATAATAATCTATACTAATAAAAGGCAAAGCCCTCACTGACTGACTGACTGGCTCACTCACTCACTCACTCACTGACTCATCACTAATTCTCCAAATTCCCATGTAAGTAAAAGGTTGAAATTTGGCAGGCTCATTCCTTACAGCTTACTTACAAAAGTTTAGCAGGTTTCATTTCGAAATTCTACGCGTGAACGTTCATAACGGTCAACAACATCCGCCATGTTGAACTTTCTTATTTACGGCCCCATCTTCACGAAATTTGGTAGGTGGCTTCCTGAGCTAACTGAAACCAATGTATGCGTACTTATTTCGGTAGTATGACGCCACTGTCAGCCGCCATATTGAACTTTCCAACGTCACTAATTCTCCAACTTCCCGTGTAGGTAGAAGGCTGAAATTTGGCAGGCTCATTCCTTACAGCTTGCTTACAAAAGTTAAGCAGGTTTCATTTTGAAATTCTACGCGTAATGGTCTTAACGGTCAACAACGTCCGCCATGTTGAACTTTCTTATTTATGGCCCGATCTTCGAAATTTAATAGGCAGCTTCCCTGCACTAACCGAAACCAATGTATGTACAGTAATCCCTCACTATATTGCGCTTCAATTTCGCTTCACTCTATTCGGATTTTAAATGTAAGCATATCTAAATATATATCACAGATTTTTCGCTGTTCATGATTTCTGGACAATGGGTCTTTTAATTTATGGTACATGCTTCCTCAGTTTGTTTGCCCAGTTGATTTCATACAAGGAACGCTATTGGCGGATGGCTTAGAAGCTACCCAATCAGAGCATGTATTACATATTAACTAAAACTCCTCAATGCTATAAGATATGCTTCCCGTGCGGTGCTTGATTGTTTGATTGTCTCTGCTCTCTCTCTCACCCTCTCTGACATTCTCTGCGCCTGACGGAGGGGGTGTGAGCAGAGGTGCTATTTGCACAGAAGCTGTTTGCCTAGTGGATACGGACGCTCCTCTAAGAAATGCCGCTTTATCAGCGGTCCTCCCATACTTAAAAGCACAAAAACACACATTGATTTTTGATTGTTTGTTTTAATCTTGCGCTCTCTCACTCTCTGACACTCTCTGCGCCTGACGGAGGAGATGTGAGCAGAGGGGCTGTTTGCACAGAGGCTGTTTGCTTAGAAGATACTGACGCTCCTCTAAAATGCCGCTTTATTGCGGTGCTTCTGCAAACTTAAAAGCACACGTATTGATTTTTGATTGTTTGCTTTTCTTTGCGAGCGCTCTCTCAAACTCTCTAAAATTGTCTGCTCCTGATGCAGACACACTTTTGAAGAGAAGATATGTTTGCATTCTTTTAATTGTGAGAAAGAACTGTCATCTCTGTCTTGTAATGGAGCACAGTTTAAACTTTTGACTACAGGGTGTTATTTCATGTCTAGAGGGCTCTAATAATGTTAACAGTGTGGGAGAGTTTATAAGGGCTTAAAATATTTAAAAATAACTATACAAACATATGGTTTCTACTTGCAGATTTTCATCTATCATGGGGGTTCTGGAACACAACCTCGCGATCGAGGAGGGATTACTGTACTTAGTTCGGTGGTATGATGCCACTGTCGCCGCCATATTGAACTTTTCAACAGTCTTTGCTACTTATGGGCCCATCTTTAAGACATTTGGTACACGGGTTCCCAACACTAACTGAATCCTACTTACGAAAATATATACATCCATAGCCTGCAGCTCGGTCACTGTGTGAGAGGTGGCGTTGGGTCCCCATCCCAACGCCTCCCACGTTGTTGGCTGCCTGCCTATATAAGACCGTCCCGCTCCGGTCTCTACATTCCCTTCCTTGCTTCGCCACGGATTCACGTCTCCCTACTGATAACTACAGCCTTTTGTTTAATCCACGCTTCTCCGCTGTTTTATTGTTTTGTTTATTACAATTATAGTTATTGTATAGGTATTTTAGACTTATTTACATTGCTCAGGTACCCATTTCCTTTATCATTTCAACCCCCATTACCATGTCTATTGAGGTGATCACCATCGATCAAAGAACTGTCACTTACCGAGTGGTTTCCATGCCCGGAGATGGCACCTACCTTTTCCATTCTCTTTGTTACATATTGCACGGCCATCTCAGGCCAAAAATTGAAAATTGGGGGAAACAATTTTGGGTTCCCCATGTATTTTAAAGGCTGGGACGGTTTCCCGGTTTTGGAAAAAACCCGGGGGTAGGAATTTAAACCCCAAATTTTAAAAAACTTAAAAAGAGTGAAATTTCCCCTTTGGGGTCCTTTTTCCTATGGTTTTCCAAAAAATGGGATTTTTTTGGGTGCCGTTTTTGGGTTTCTTTTCAATTTTAAAAGAAATTTCCAAAAGTTTTACCTTTTAAAACAACCCCAAAAACCTCTAAAATCAAAAAGGGAAAACAAACCCATTGGGGACACTTTTGAGTTTAGGGAAAAAAATTTAAAATTTTAAGAAAAGGGTAATGTGTTTTATGTAAAGGGGCTTACCAAAAGCTTTAAGTAACACTTCAACCACCAAACCCGCAAATACTGGTTTTTTGAAAAAAAACCAAAAAATAAAAAGAAGGCCCACAGTTTTAAAAAAGGTTTAATTTTTTTTAAAAATTTAACGTTCCCGGGGTAAACTGGGGTTTTTTTGTAAAACAAAAAACAAGAAAAAAACAAGTGTTAAAGGGAAATTCAATGCAAATATGGTATAAAGTCCCCAAAAAAAATTCATGGGGATAATTTTGTCCCAAGTTTAAAAAGGTTTAATTTTTTAATTTGTTTTTGGCCCCCTGAATTTGGATTAACCGTGTTTAAGGTTTTTTGTTAAGGTAAATAAATAAACAAAGGGAAAAAAATTTACATTTTGCTAGAGGGGAAAAATTTAAAAAGCTAAAAGGGATGGGGCCGGTTTGGGAAAAACAGATTTTCAGGGTTTCCTGGGAACGGTTTATAATTTTCCCCCCCAGGGGTTTTGGGGTCACCCCTTCATGGCTGGTTTATTTAAAAGGGGTTTAAAACCCATGGTGAAAATAAGTTTTTGAGCCTTTTTAAAATTTTTTGGGGCCAAAAATTTATAAAGGTTTTTTCCCGAAAAAGGGGGGGAAGTTTTAAAAAGAAAGTGCATTTTTGGGGAACCTGGAATTTCCCCGGTTTTTCCCCCAATTTCACTTTTGGGTGTTTAAGGCGTCCTTGTGGGGCCTTTGAAGGGATTAGAAACAACAAAAAATAAGGGTTTAAATATTTTTAGTAACACCAGAGTAAAAAATGGTTAAATAGGCCCCCATTTTGGGGAAAAGTCAAAAAAAAAGACCATTATTTTAAAATAAAAGGTTTCGGAAAGAAAAGGGGGTTCCCTTAAAATTTTTAACCCAAATTTTTTTAGGCCAAAACCCTTTTAACCTGCCTTTGTTCTTTTCACCCCCAATTACCTTTGTAAATTTAAATTGGGGGGCAATTAAATTCCTTTGTTTTTCCTTTAAAAAATTTGAAAATGCAAAAAAGTTTTTTCTCCCAAAAGTTTTAAAGGGGGGCCCTTTTTAGCCCTTTCATAAAAAAGGGATTTTTAACCCCCTTAAAGGGAAAAAAACTTTTCCAATGGGCCTTTTGGGGAAATTTTTGGGGGGGAAAGGCATTTGGGGGTTAAAAAAAGGCCTAAATTTACTTCCCAAAAATTTTTTGGGGTAAAAGCTTTACAAATCGGGAAAGTTACAACCCCCCCCCCTTACCTTCCCTTAAGGGTTAAATGTAAAAGTTCCCCCCCCAAAACACAGGGAAAAAAAAAAAAAGGTTTTCCACTTTTAAAATAAAATTTTTTTTGGGCCCTTCAATTAAATTGGGGTTTTTATTTTACCTCCCGGGAAAAATTTTCCTGGGTTTTTTTGGACCAAAAACCCCTTTTGTAGGGAAAGGTTTCCCCTTTTCTTTTTTAATTTTGGGGAAAAAGGGGGTGGGGATAAATTTTTTCTGGTGACCCCTAAAGTCAAAAAAATTTTAGAAAGGGACCAAAGCGCCAAACCCAAATTTTCACCCCCTCCCCCTTTTAAAAACCTTTTAAAAAATCTTAAAAAAATTTTTTGGGAAATTCTTTAAAAATTTAAATTTTAATTTTTGTTTTCCAAATGGAAAACCCCTTTTGGTTAAAATTTTTTGGTAAAAAACCATTTTTTTGGTTTAAAGGTTTTTTTTTTTAAAAACTGGGTTTTTTTAAGATTTTTAAAGTTTGGGGTTGGTTTTCCAAATTTAAGGCAAAAAGCCCCTCCAAAAAAAAAATTTTTTTCCAAAGTTTAATGTTGATAAAAATGCTTTCACAGTGCTGTATGTTACGTAATCAGCGACATGGCCCTTTTGAACTTAAGTTTTGATTCAGTTCCGGTTTTTTAAAAAATAAAAAACAAAACCCAGTTTTTTTTCCCCAAAAGTTTAAAAATATTTTTCCCCTTTTTCATAAATTTTTTGATTTTGACAAACAAGAAATTTTTCCCAAAGGGTTTTTCTCTTTGGGGCCAGAACACCCTGTGAGGAAAAGGTCTCCATTGTAACTCAAGAAAAGAGCGGGTAAATATACATGGGAATAAAGTCGGGCGACAGGGACAAGTACCAAAAAGGTAATGTTACACCCCACCCCCATTTTAGACACTCATTGGGAAAAGTGCAAAAAATTTAATTTAAAAAAAAAAAATTTTACCTCATTTTAAATATTTTTTTAATGCTACCAAGTGTCAAACCTTTTGGTTAATTTATCTACCCCAATGGGGACAAAAGTCTGCTTGATTTTTCCTTCGATATAATGGGAACATTTTTACTTTTAAAATTTTTTGGAAAGTCAGGGGGCACCAAATTTTTTGTTTTCAATGTACCTTTCATACAACCTGCCATTTGAAAGGTTTCCCAAAAGAAAAACAAACCAAATTTACAACAAAAAACCTTTCACAGTCTGAACAAATATTTTTTGTTATTGTATGTCCCAAAAGGGTCAGGGGAAACGGTAAAAGTTGGTAATAACATAGTTGATGTTGTTTTTTTAGATATAAAGTTATTAAGGGACCAAATCAATACAGCCCTTTTTTAAACCCCGAACACAAAGGGTGCACAACCCCTCAGGCTGCCTTTATACTTTTTGTTTTATGTAAAATCAAAGGTTAAATTAACCCCAAAATTAAAATTTTGAAGAACTTTTTTCTGAAAAAAACGGGGAAAAAATGGGGGCCTGCAAAAAAGCAGAAACTGAGCAGCTAAAGAATGCTAAAAGGTAAAGGATAAAATTAAAGCAATACTTATTTTACCTTTTAATTTTAAAAAGTTTACCTGGGTTTATTTAAAATATTTTGAATTTTCCAGTATTTATTTCCCGTTATTAAACTAGTACAATTGGATCACCTTTAAAGGAAAACAATTTATTTAAAAAAAAACCACTAATCCATTTTTTGAACATTTTTTTTATTGATTTCAAAAATACACATCATTCCATACAAATAAAAATGTTTTTCAAACATAAGATCAAAAAAAAATCAACCTCCACCCCTGGGGAAAGGGCCAAGCCACAGAGTAAAAATTAAAACTAGTAAAAAAAAGAAATAGAAAAAAAGGAATAATGATAAAAAAGGAGAAACCTCAATTTTTAAAAAAAATTTTCTAAAAAAATTACTGATCAGATCCCGCCCGGTTCCCAAAAGTTCTCACAGACTCCCAAATGAGAATTAGATTTTTCCCTTTAAAAGAACAGGGTTTTGGGGATAGGGGAAACAAAGCTTGAAAGGTTTTGCTACCAAGATTAAAACTGGAGCTTGAAGTATTTCTCCAACTATGGGATATTGTAAATGCAAAAAATTGATAAAAAATTTGTGCTTTCAACTTTTTAAATCTAGTTAATGAATTATCAAAAGTTACCTAGGTGCTACAAAT
>NW_024381988.1:0-25000 GCF_016835505.1 Polypterus senegalus
GCAATCATAGTGAAATAGTATTAGCCAGTGGAAATTCTGAAGAATCCCCTACAATAAGAACAAACAAGAGCGTTTCCTATGAGTTTGCAAATAATAAATGATGTTGCAAAAATCATGATTTCAAAAGCTATGATGTTCTTCAAAAGTTATGAAAGAAATTTTAGTTCAGATGGCGTAAAACTTTAACCAAAGTCATTTCCTGCAGAGCTGAGCTTCTTTAGATGACCACATCAAGTAGGGCGAGTTGTGGTTCAGTAAGGGGACACACAGCCTTCGCACGTTATTAACACTGACGACATTATCCTGGTTCAGATACACAATCCCTGAGTTGCCGGGTGGGTTCCTTCCTGCTAAGGCCCTGGATAAAATTCAGGGGGTTAAAAATGGGTGGATGGTGGACCAAGCCTCTGGGGTCTGCATGGGTGTTTTCTGTTGTACCCAGTCTCTCTGTGGCACTACATCTGGCCGACATGCCCACACTTAAGTGACACACCTTCTCATGGGAAGTGTGGTTTAAAGCAGTGAAAAACAAATTAGAAAATGTGTGCATGGCGTAGCGCTCAGGCGCCTTCAGGGACTAAGTTAATGGATTTGGAACTCAGAGTATTGTAAAAGTTTTCAGTTATATTTTTTAAAACAGCAACAGTGATAATAGAATGCAATTAATTCTTTAGCAGACTACATTAAATACACACTTTTGAACAGCACTTTACAGTGCCATGTAATGAAAAATGTTGCATAAATAGGCTTGTGGTGGCTCAAGAGCTTTCATAGACAGCAGAATCCAATTCAAGTGATGGAAAAATGGGATGATTGACGTGCCATCATCAGATGTGGAGGATCTATGACTACTTGGATTTCAGACTTCTTAAACATAACATGTTTGAAGGAAGCGCCTAATGGAAAGAGAAAATCTCTGTTGAGGTTTCAGGGTAAGATCGTTGAATTCTTCAGACCAAGTCTGGAACTTTGGCAATAAATTCAGGTGTCAGAGAAATACTGAGGTAAAAAATTCTCCATCCAAATGAATATACATAAAACAAAAGCCATGGTAGACCCAAACAAAGGGCACAAAGAAATAACGTTGACACTTGAAAATCAAAGAATTCAGCAAGTAGTTACCTTTCAATACCTTGAAATTTGGATAAATGAAGACCTAAAGAAAGATGTGGATGCCGGGGCAGGAATAGCCAAAGCTAAGTAGAGTTTCTGGAGGCACAGGGGACTGATGAAAAACAACCTATGTCTGAGCACAAAGAAGAAACTGCTACATACACAAGGATGGCCCACTCTGCGGTATGGCGCAGAAACCTTTGCTCTTACATTGGCACTTAGTAAGAGAATAACCTCTTTGAATTACGGGGATACAGAAGAACACTAAAAACAGCTGGATAAAGGAGACTACAAATGAAGCAGTGAGGCAAAGAATTGGCATGACGAAACCAGTTCTGGTGGAGTCAATATACCCGGGCTCGGTTGGTGAGGAACTGTGCGAAATCGTGGAAGAGAACTGGTAAAAAAAGGGAAAGGAAGGAGAAGAAGGTGATGGATGGATGATGTAGAAGAGGTGGGAGAAACAGCCAAGATGTTAAAATCAACATCAAAAAAGATAGAGACAAAACAAGTGGAAAGAAATGGTTGATGCAAGATTCCCAGTTTGGAGACACCAAAGACCACATGCAGTTACGGTCGTGTCAGAGAAATACTGAGTCACTGCAATGTGCGGATAACACAGCCGCGAAGTTGTTTTCAGTGTTACATAAATATTGAGGACATACTTGTTCACTCTATGCTTACAAAGCGACACTTACAAAATTCCTTTTCTTTTACATTCTTTTCTACAGAAATTAATTTTTGGGGGGATTTCTTTCTTGTTATGGTTAACTTACTCAAGCATCAGAAGAAGTGAGCTGGTATACCAGCGGTTTTACACGTTCGCCTGACTTTTGAGACAAGTACAGTAAATGAGAACATAAACAAAACATACGGAGCGACCTCTCTCATGAAACAGTAAACTAATCCGTAGTCACACAGAATGCTGCTCTGTTTAAAGAGAGACAAGTCTGAGAATCGGCCAATGAATTTCAATGGGAGATTTTGAAATTACAATATTTTATACAGAGTGTCCTACTTGAGATATTTCAGTGGAAATTGATCGTAATTGTGCCACATTTCAACCAAACTGGTCCACTAAAAGCCGAGCTGTTTCTTGTGGTGAGATGCTCCTTTGTGGCCGGAGCTGCTTATTTTGAAAAAAATTTTGGGCCTGCGCCAGTTAAACCGCACAACATTACTACATTACCCTCAAGGACACTAGAAACTTTTTTGTTTTACATTTTATTGAATTTATTAAAAGTAAGTAACATTCCATACAAAGCAAGTCAAAGTTGACAAAACTAAATTCAAATCACCCACCAACCATTAGAAAGAGAGCAAGGCCAACAGGCAAAGTACAAAAAAGGGGGAGAGAATTCTTTGCCCCAATATAAGCACATATAACCCTATGGTAGGAAAGAGGCTGGACAGTTTGACATCCGTGGCAGAGCGACGGGCGCTGAGCGGGCTCCTGTCAATCATGGAGAATCCACTGCATCCACTAAACAGGATCATCTCCAGACAGAGAAGCAGCTTCAGTGACAGATTGCTGTCACCGTCCTGCTCCACTGACAGACTGAGGAGATCGTTCCCCCCCATACACACCATGCGACTCTTCAATTCCACCCGGGGGGGTAAACGTTAACATTATACAAAGTTATTGTCTGTTTATACCTCTTTTACTCTTTAATTTAATATTGTTTTGTTATCAGTACACTGCTGCTGGATTATGTGAATTTCCCCTTGGGATTAATAAAGTATCTATCTATCTATCTATTGTCAAGGATGCCAGGGGCCACGACCCGGCCAGGACGCCTTGGAGGACCGAAAGTGGGCATGTGCCCATCTGGGTTAAAGTGGGGGCCGCCTTCCTGGTTGCTTTGGGGGCCATGGGTTCAGGGCATGGAAGCCCCACCCTGTAGGGGCCTGTGGTCACCGCCAGGTGGCGCCCCAGTGCCTTGGGGACCCTGGACCTCAGCACTTCCGCCACACCAGGAAGTGCTGGGGGGAATAGAAGCAGGGACACCCGGAGAGCTTCTGGGAGAACAACCGGCACTTCCGCCACACTGGGGCGTGTCAGCGGGAGATTGCCGGGGAGCACCTGGAGCTCATCCGGGTGCAGATAAAAGGGGCCACCTCCCTTCATTCTTGCGGAAGTCGGGTGGAAGAGGATGGAGCTAGAGAGAGGACGGGAAGCGGCCAAGAGAGAGGCATAAGGACTGTGAGGCCTGGATATTTGGGGGAACGGTGCTGGAGGCACTGGGAAGTGCACTGACTTCGTTATTGTTGTAAATAGTGTAAATAAACGGTGTGTGGTGGAACTTATGATGTCCATCTGTCTGTGTCCGGGTTCGAGTCCACACTATCTATCTATCTATCTATCTATCTATCTATCTATCTATCTATCTATCTATTTCATAAAATGTCACTGATTAGATCCTGCCAGGTTTTAAAACAGTTTTGAACAGATCCTCTAAGTGAGAATTAGATTTTTTCCAATTTCAAATAGTATATAACATGCGACACTGGAAACATCTTGTAATGTTCGCAATGCTTTTGCTGTGCATCTCAAATAAAATCTTTTGCCTTGCAGTGCAGCTGATTGGATGTCTCTGTCACTGGCGTCACCACCCAAGACGTAACCCTCTACATTTGTGAAGTGCTTCTGGTCAATGCAGAGGGCTGTACAACTCCTTGAATCCACAGTTTCGTAGTCTAAATGTCTGCCTATGCAGTCTGAACATTGGCATAAAGCAAACAGGGATAGGCCATAACTTTCAGCACTGATTTTCTCCAATTGACTGACACTATGATGGAGTTCTTTTTGGTAATGAATGGGCTCATTATTAATTTTTTTTGTATTATTCTGTATCTCTTTACTAGGTTGAGCACTGATTTTTGGGAACTTCTTGATCTCTAGATTCTAAATCTTGAATTAGTTTTTTCATTTAAAATTTATTTTTGTTGTTTTGAATTAGTTCCTAGTGTTTTTGGCACTATTTATTATTATTATTTACAATCACCACTATTTTGTTGTCTCGTTGTTAGGGGCGTGACCTCAGAGGTTGTGACCTTTGTTAATGAGGTGACCCGGTTTTGAGATTATACCCCAATCTAAGATTACAGATTCCAAAAACCCTTCTGACGCTTGATTTTGTGATTAGTTAATCTCTCTGCTTAGTTTCTTTTTGGTTTTGACTTTTGCCTGTGATTTTTTTGACTTTGATTGTTGCTTTTTCATTTTGGCTTTGACTCAGTGTAATAGATCTTATGGTTTGAGCCTTTTCTGATCATGACTTCCCCTGTTTGACTAAAACCAAATGCTCTCTACTGCCTGCTTGCAATCAGTAGACTTTTGAAGCTTGTAATTGATATGGACTACACAATCAAAATCCTTATCTTGTCGGTAATGATTTGGGCCTTGAATGTCTTTGCTGTTGGCCTCCCTTATTATTTGAACTCTGGGTCACACTGATTCATTCAAGTTTCATTGCCAGTTACGAAAGGCACCCTTATATACCTCCCTGTCCACGTTCATTAGATCTTGATCTCTTTGGAATCTTGGATGCATTGATTTAAGGAGTTAATGTCCATCCATCCATTATCCAACCCGCTATATCCTAACTACAGTTTAATTGTTTTGAGAAGAATCAAATCAGCTGACCTTAAGAAACCCTTCTGGTATCTGCTATCTCACATGTCATCACTCTTTCATTCTCCATTATGGCTTGAATCACAATACCAACATTTTCTTCTGCTGTGTACATTTACTTGCTTAGCTGGAACTTTTTATCAAAAGCGACCTACAAAAGAACATAATCAAATAAGTAAGTATCAGTCAAGGGACTATTTCAGAATAAGTGTTATAAGACAAGGTTATAAAACTGATTAACAGAAGTGAAGATCTCAATACAAAATACAAACGATTTACAATGCTTAGATTACAAAAACCCCACAGCTAATATCACTTAGAAATTCACCAAACGTGAGAGTCTAACTAACTGCCATACTGTAAGTCATAAATGCTATAGAAACTTGCAACACAAAAATTTTAGTACATAAGAGCTAATGTTTGCCATTTTACAAAATCAGACCTTCGAGTACACAAGTCAGAATTGTACAAAATGGTTTTAATCAGCCCTGGTATTAATTAAGTCAGACGCGTGTTTGATGTTGTCAGCATATCTGTGTTCAAACTGGGTACAATTTCCTTTTGTAGCTCAGAAGACCACCGTGGAGGCCCAGGCTTAATGTATGGTGAACGGCTGTGCCATTCAATGCAAGTGCGCTGTTCAGACCTTCATCCAGGAGAACAAGCAGGTGTTCTGGACCCCCACACTTCAAGCCATGGGTGACCGTCACCCTAAAAGATTGTTTCGATGTGCTTCATTTGCTATTAGCACAATGCGATCCATTTAAACTTTCTACACATGCATGGCTGAGAGATGCTCACTGAAAGGGGCGCCATAAAAGTGGATCCGAGCCTGCATGCGAGCTCCGCTTGATTGTCCGCTCCGGCCCTTCAGATCCTGTGAGCTATTTCTGAACTTGAAGGGAAGGCCACCTTTCCGCTGTCTCGAGCCGCAAAGAGCGCACTCCAGATGTTTCAAATAAAATGCGGGCGCACAGCTGCGCGGAGGATTTATTGTGAAAGGCAGCCTGCCCTGCACCAGGGCTCGAAGGAAACGGCAAGAACAAGCGAAGTCATGAGCTGCGGACTAAATGGATTCCACGTTTAGATCAGCAGCCTGGACGTTCCCCCTCCATCTCTAGGCCGCCCTCCCTTCCGCAGTGACGTCAGCGCTTCCACCCTTATAAACATGACGGTGACGAGTCGCAGGAGGACAGACAGAAGAGGACTGACAGCATCTGAAGAGGTAAGTGCTACGCGAGTATGACCAATGATGAACGTTTGCGTCCTATGTTGCCGGAATAGGCGCCGGTCCTCGCTACCTTATAACTTTAATTCAACTGAAAAAACAGTGTTTAGGTGATGAGTGGCGTTAAAAAAAAGATGATGTTTAACGATCTTCATCAGATATGTGCAGATAGGTAAGAAAGCTACAGGTGGACCCTTAGGTTATAAAGGCTGCAAAGCCATAGTCAGCTGTTGATTCAATCAAATTTATTTTTGTATAGCGCTCTTCACTGCGGTCTGAATCAGAATCAGACTTATTATAGACTTATTATTGCCCGTGTATAATGCAGTAATAATTAAACTATACACACTTCACACATATGACTGCACACATTAAGTTAAACAGAGAGCTACTTCAGTGATAACTGTGAAGCGTTTTGAAGATTGGAAAAACGCTATATAAATAAAATGCATTATTATTATTATTATTATTATTATTATTATTATTATTGTTGTTGTTGTTGTTGTTGCTGTTGTTATACCAACTGTGTGTTCTTTTAAAGTTCTGAGAATGTCAAAAAATATATTCTTAAGATATTCCAACAGGTGGTCACTTTTAAAATCCACATTGCACAGCACACACGTTAGATAATGAAAGAATCTTCAGGAGTTCGGTATCACATTCTAAATAAAAGGGATAATGGTAAGATAATGAATGGAATGTCGATATTATTTGACTTAACTGTAGGAGGAATTATGTAAATAAATAAAATACAAATTGATAGAGCGAAGTTGTCTCTGTCAGCCGTTTCCGACACATCCATACTGCAATTATTTTTAACATGCTATGTTTTTTATTCCACTGCTTGACTAAGATGTTATTGTGGCCATGCTATGTCCTTTAAATTTATATACTAAATCAATGCGTTTCAACGTGAGTACATTTTTGAAAACTGAATTATGTTTTAACATTAATAAAGGGGTAAATTAAACATCCATTCATTCATTAATGCACTCAGGCAGTGAGTCATTTGGTTTGGTGACCCGGTGAATTCCTTTGAGACTTCGGTTTCCTTTCAGAGTTTAAAGACAAGATGTTCAGGTTTACTTTTAACTCCAAACGGGCGCCCTGACGTCCCGTCCAGAACTGGGTCTACTGCCGCAATGCATTTGCACTGGGGAAGAGAAAGCAGGTTCAGAAATGTGTGGATGAGTGATCGACACTAGTACGTGCCTCAAAGGTGACACTTCTGTCTATAGTTATAAAAAATAATTTACAGACATGCGCTGTGTCCTCTAAGCTTGATCAATTCGGGATTCTGTATGATTTCAGTGTTCGTCTTGATCACCGTCTTTGTATATATCTTTCGATCTTTTTACGTTTTAATGTGTCTTCTGCTTTAGAGTCGGATAACATTTTTTCTACCTTTCTCTATCTTTATTTTGGCCTGTGCGTATGGCATTTTTGAACAGACACTTAATGTTTCCCTGTTAGCTGAAGTTCAAACACTGCGCTCATTATTCAAAGCCAACCGTCTATTAAGTTCTAAATATGGCAAAGACAGTCAGCTTTTTAGGATGTCATCCAGGGTTTTCAAAACAACGCCGCAATTTTCTTCAAAAATAACAATAATGAAAATGCTAAGCAAACAGACTGTGGTAATGTAAGGCACCATTAAGTATAATTATACAGCTTATGACGTTAACAAACGTTCTGATGTAACTTTGTTTTTCACCATAACATCGCGTATGGGTGTTCCAGGACTTGAAGACGCGGCCGGATGTGCTGCTCTTTGGAGATCGCAGGATTGAAATTATTGGCGCGCACTGTCTGAATTGGATCTCATCATCGAATGAGGGAGGGGCGGGCGTCTTTAAAATTCCGATTCTGTGAACAAATGAAAAACTGGATCTTTAAAATCTATGTTTGTCGACAATGAACCGATACGGACCTTAGATAGAGCGCACCATCACAAGACACCTTATAAAATGCACAGAGGAATGTAAGGAACAACGTGATTACAAGGGCATGACTTCTATGAGTCGACGCGTTCAAATGTTTAAGTGCGAAAAAGGAGAAAATAATAGCCGCCAGTAAAGAACATAAATGGAAAACGTCGCTTATATAATGTGCTAAAAACACACTTCACATTTCTAAAATGGATGATTTAAACTGTACAGTTTATGTTTTTAATAATGAAGTTATAAAAGTGTGTAATTTCATTCTTAGATTGCCTCGGTCCCGAAAAGCAGCGCTGTGCGAGGTATGGGACACAATAAGAAAGAAAAAAAGAAAGAAAGAAAGAAAGAAAGAAAATTAGCATTGGATGATGGTTTGTTGCAGTAAAATGGCTAATTAGATTTCCAAGTTGATTACTATAACTATATAACCAACAATAATGCAACAATGCAAAAACAAACAGTCATCTTTACCAGGGTGCATGAGATAAAGACGACTTCCAAATTAATTTTAAAAACGCAATATATTGACTGGCCAGTTGATTCCTGGCGTGCCATTTACTCGCTTTTTTTTTTTTTTTTTTTTGACTCCAGCCTCCCTCGACTATCATGGTAGACAAAGCAAGCAAATAATTGGCCATCAGACTTGAAGGGTCTCTTACTCAGCTCTGGGCCACCATTTTCGCTCCAACCAATCTGTTATGTAGCTGTTTCTGCTATTCGTTTCCACCGGTTGTTACTCTCATTCGATAGCACTAATCGTTTTGAAAAAGGATTTCTGTCTTCCTAACATCACCAGCCAAGAGCTTTGTGGGCCACAGACGATCAACACTTCTCAGACCTTCACTTTTTTTTCTTTTCAAATATTTTACTGAGACAGATATTGCATAAAAGACATAGGGTTCTAATGGGTGTGGACATGTGTTGTCTTGCTTTGCATCTCATTATTGCTTGACTGCTGATTAAAGAAAAAGTGAAACTATTAAAATGCATGTCAATTAATCCACAGTAGTATTAATAATTACTAAAAATGGATAAAGTGGCTGGGAAAGCCTGAAGCCACTGCTGCCTATGTGGCATACAGTAGCTCTGGAGCACAAATTAAGCGTCTTTATTTTTAAGCGTGGTCGGGACTTTGTAATCGAGAGAATAGACGGACTGATGCTTGGGTAAATCAACCGAAGAGAAAAAACAAACGAATTGGGGGTCATGTTTACGTTCTTAATGTTAGGATATTTAAAGAAACCCCACGTAAACGCAGTGACGTAATCGAAATGCCCGGCTGTACTGCTACGTCAAACCTTAACATTGTTACAGTCAGTAATATTTAGTATTATACAGTAATATTTAATATTAGTTTTTAATGCAGGTATTTACAGTGTTGTTAGTTGTAAGTTTAGCAAAATTAATTATTTGATCTTCATAACGGTACTCTCGAGGTCCGTCCCGCCCACTTGCTTATTCGGGTCTAACAGGTGAAATGTCGTAACTGTAATAACAGTAATAATAATAACTGTCATCTGGTACATAGCAGCATATACCAGTTGTTCCATTTCCGTTAACTGTCCTATTATGGTGGTCCGTGGCAAAAAGGAGCGGCCATGTCTGCAGATCGATGTAGCCGTCTATGACAACGACATTCTGCTCAAAGACGCAAAGCAGAAAGTGCTGAAGATCGACATCAACAGGTTGTCGGCCACCAAGACTTAAGTAGCGGCTGCGGTGGTCCGGCCTCTTGGTACTAGTGTAAATCTGCAGAAGTTGCAAGAACGCACACGGTCACAGAAGTGCAGAAGATCGCAGTAATGGGAACCGCTCGCATTCTCAACAAATTGCCTATACTAAAACAACAACAACAACAATAATAATAATAATAATAATAATAATAATAATAATAATAATAATAATAATAATAATAATGGAAGCAGGTAAGCATTCGAATTCTTGAAAATGTGTCCAGCGGCGTGGTGGCGCAGTATTTAGAGCGTTCGGGCTTTACCCGAACTGAAATTATACCAATAATGAAAACGGTTTAATAAGAGAGCTATACATACAACGCGTACGGTGATTTTTTTTTTAGCAAAAGTAAAAATAAAGATATGATATGCTCAAATTATTTTCTTTAAATTTTGAAATACTTGATTGCATATCTGCAGAACAGTTCATTCCAATGGCATTGATGATGTTGCATTTTCACAAGAAAAAAAGTTCCTGTTCTGCTTTTATGTTTAGCAATTCCGTGTACAACTAAAAGCACGCTCTCATAGCACGCGCCCATTGAAACAGATGTCTGTCACGAGACGAGCATAAAGAACATGAGACCCGGCCACTGCCTCATTTTACGAAACCCCCCCTAAAATTAAACATTGCACAATACGCTCAATCCGTAAGGGAAGTGGACGGTTAAATCAATTACATAAATACGCATTGCAATAATCACATTCATTTCTATATTGAGTTATATTTGATAAGGGAATTGTAAAGTAACATAATGGGATACTCTCCAACCTGTGCGATCTCCCCGGGTGTCGCAATTCATTGTGGTCGCATCGGGCGCAAACCAGGAGGCTTGAGCAGGGCGTCGGCCATTCGCGGTGACTCACAGGACTCACGTTAGTTCGCTGCTGCCGCTAAGGGCTGCATGGCGTGGCCTCACCTACTGTGGGATTGGGTTGTGATCGTCAGGTTAAATGCACCTTAATCCCAGATTACACGACGTTCATACCGTTTAGAATTTTATATGACTCGTGTTGGCCCTAACCGTATTCGGCGTCTATGCGGGCAGGCAGATCAAGGTAAGAGACAGGCGTCCCGAATAGTATAACAAATATGCTCCCGTCTTAGAGACCCCTCTAGAAAATCTCAGTCTTTCGTGTCTTGGCCTTTTTCTGACCAGTATTGTAGTGTGGCACAGAGTAAGCATCTTTTCCATGATGTTCGAACGTCCATTATTTTTCTGTTTAAACCGTGATTTTTGATAAATTAATTTTAAGAAGATGCACGTTAAAACTGAACAATATGCTAGTCAGGAACCAACCCTGGACAGGATGCCAGTTCATCACAACGCACATGCACCAAGAAACGTGTTGTTAATTAATTACTGTTATCTGTTTTAAATGTCAGTGATGTCATCTGGTCACTAGTTTATGTTCTTCTCTGTCATGGACCCTGTCATTTTGGAGCTTTAGACCCTGTGCCTTACCAAGAACGTCATGGTGATCCTGCTAAAAAGACTAACTGTCTGAAATTTAGGACACAACTAGCCGGAAACTAGTGTCTGGGTAAAGACCATTGCTAACTGTCTTGACTGTTAGGTAAACCTTAAAAAAGACTCTGCACTGACGTCTGCCACTCGTCTCTTTAAACTGTCCAAGCAGAGCTGCCATTAGTTCTCTTCCAATATGACACAACATGACACCCAGAAATACCAAACCATCTTCGAGTTTCAAAATATTTTAACATACAAATGTTAGAGATAAGCGCCAATTATTTAGCACCAGCAGTTTGCTATTCTGATTTTGTAGCCAGAGCTCAAACTGGCTGCTGAGTGGTGGTTTGGGGTATAACTAAGACCACATGGTTTACTTCACAATCCCACAGCCAGACTTGTTTCGGTTTCTATTTCCATTGCATTTCTCAAAATGTTTTATCAATTTAAGCATCTTTTCAAAACTGGCTTGTTAAAGTAATCTTTATCACAGTAACCTATAAAACAATGCATTATGTGCACCTGCATTTTTTCCCAGCTGCATGCTGCAGGATATCCAAGGCGCACCAATAAAATCAGTTATGTTTTACGGCTCTCCTTCACATCACTGTGTTTTTTAAAAAATGTGACATGCCGCAAATTTTCCACACCAAGATGTATCAAAACGTACCATCGTGCACATTACTGCATTTTCTGCCACAGGAAATGCACTACACAAGAACTTGCTCATTTCCTGCTTGCTATTCCCACAAATGAGGATATGCACTCTAAAGTCATCCCTGAAGAATGGCCCAAGTATTATTATGATCTCTGGAAATGATACGTTTTTTGTAAAGGTCGTAACAAAACATCTGTTTAATTATATATGGAACATGGGGTTTTGGCACACAGAACACCTGAATTTAAAGTGTGTTTTGTTGTATATTACTTATAAATTTGTGTCCATTCGTTTGCAACGGACACCGCTATTTTAGGTATCCTTCAATAAGGGCGCGTAAATAAAGGCGAGCTTCAAAAGGGCGACCTCAATTGGGCGCAGCGAATAAAGGCTAACGCAACAAAATTATTACGGAAAATTTATTAGATAAAGGCAATGATTGAACGTATAAAAAGGAGAAGGCAAGGATATTAAAACATCCAATTAATTAATGCATGAACTTCTAACGAACTATTTGTAAAGCTCTCTATATTTCATTGTTTTCTGCTCTTACTCATTGTTGTGTTACACTTGAAGCTGTAGATTATGTGCAATGCCACGTAGATATTCGAGTTGCGGTCTATCCGAGATCTGCACCTTTGTTGCTCTTCACATATTCCAGAGCCATTTGAACTAAATTATCAACGAACGCCTTTATTCGCCGCGCTCAGTTGAGGTCGCCCTTTTGAAGCTCGCCTTTTTGTGCGCGCCCTTATTGAATAGAGCCGCTATTTTAGGCTCCAGTGCTCTCAGTTGTGACGTCATCATCCAGGTGATAGGTTAAAGGTTGTCCTCAGAATTTCCAGGGCATAGATCGCTATTTAAAAAACTTTATTGTTCTGACGTGTTTTATGATTGTGTTTTTGGCTTTGACAAAAGATCTATTTTATTATTTGACTTCCAGTTTTGACTTTGATCCGTTCCTTGACAAAGCCTCTTCCAGTTGTTTTTCAGTTTGTCTATTAATATCTCTTGAGAGTCTGTATAAGTTTCATCTTCAGAATCATGAAACACCAAGACTGTCATCATATTTGGCAAAGTGTACATGGTACTACTGGAATAATCACAATACACATCTCAACAAAGCAGGGAATGAGGCTGGAGATTTTTATTTTCACTAGAGAACTTTAGTTAAACACTGACAGGCAAGATTACAGCAGGAAATCATTTACAGATATGGACGAAACACCACTTATCTTGTGTTGATGCCACATATTTCACCACCGTATATACTCACGGATAAGTCGGGACTTGATTTTACCGTATAATTTCTGATATTTTCTAATGTCGATCGTATAAGTCAAATGCGGAAAACTCACACTGTTGGTCCAAGTGATCATGATATGCTGACGCCCACCTGAGAGAGTAACCTCAGAGCTCACTGCCTTTTTTTCTATCTGTGCTTGATAATGTGCTGTATCAACGTCTGCTCCTAACTTCTATCTCTCTATTGTGCCTATGTGATCACACAGTGATACCTAAACTATCCCAAAGTGATGTTTGCACTGTTTTGTGTCTCACACCCTCATATACCTTTATTGTAAGAGCATCCCTTATCTACGATGGAGCGTTCGATCAGAAGAAAATATGAAGCTGGTTTTAAATTAAAAGTTGAAGTAGTGAAAGAAATTGGTAACCGTGCTGCTGCAACAAAAATCAATGCATCTAAGAAACTGATGTGAGATTGGAGGAAGCAAGAAGATGTAAAAATAAATGAAGTGTCGCATTTTTGAACGGGCATATAAGTCGGTTTCTGATTTTATGATCGATTTTTCAGATTTCAAGACCCGATTTATACATGAGTATATACGGTAATTATCTAACACCATTTGTTTTCCTATTTTTTTATGAAGCAAATGCTAAGTTTCCACTGCAAATTTAATTTTGCCCAAATCGTTTTGCTCATTACTCGTGAGAACCAGCCCAGGACATGATGTCAGAGCACGCTCCCACGCGTGGTATTTTTATCAATTCCTTCAGAGATGTGGTGCTCAATGTGTGGTGCACAGAGCACATGCATGAGTCAAGTGGTCCTCGGTGATCTTCAAGGTGAACGTCATCATATAAGAATTAAGTGATTTTTTACTTGTTCTGCTATTTTAGCCCATTATGTACTTACTTAGAAATGTGTTTATTACAATCAAGCTGCTTCCTGACCCCTGTACTTCTCAATTAACGTCTTCCTGTCAGGTCCATGAGGAGCAGGTCTAAATCTGCCAACCTGGAGCACACCGTGCAGATGATAACAACTTTTTCTTCAGGTCCTCTCTTTCCTGTCGTGCTCCTTTCTCTCCTACACTGTCACTCGGCACTTCTTCAAAGCTTGTTTCTCCATTTCAAGTGTGTCTGTCTCTCTGTTAAGTTTAGCTTAGAGAGGCCAACCCTGGCAAAGATAATCCCTTCATTCAATGCAGCCACAGATTCACACCACTTCTGCTGCACTGGTGCTTTCAGGCTGCCTGTGGCCGAGAGGTTATTATGGATGACTGGCTGCAATCCTGATCCTTAAAATGCAAATCCAGAAATGTTACTGTAGAATCTTACTACTTTCCACATATGCTGGAGTAGAAGCTATGTGATTATTCTAATGCAGAGTTACACCTAGAAATGACTGTTGGCTGTAGGCGGTCGGCTACATCTTTGCTCTGAAGCAGTTTCAGAACCACAGCTGAGTACCGGCAGTGCAGTGCAAAGTGTTTCTGGCCAGACACCCGGGTGGAAAAGCACACATGCAGACAAAAAAAAATAATAATTTGGGGCCAAAGGAGGCAGAGACATATCCAGGAAGTACTGGATGGAGTGCAAGTCTATTGCAGAGCAGACTCATGCGTCACTAAAATTGAGCAATAACAGTGAATGAGCTTTATTTGATTGAAATCAAATGCTCTGTGATGGACTGGCATCCATTCCCATGTCTGGTTCCGCTTTGTGACCTTTGCTGCTAGGATAGGATTTGGGCCGAAATTGGACCAAGCTGTTTCAGTGATGGATGGAGAGATGAATGGATGGATGGAAGATTATTTGATTTAGCAGAAACTTGAGCAGGCAAATCACAGAAACAACTGCAGTATGAAACCCTTATTCCATTCTCCAACCCGCTATATCCTAATTACTTCTAACAAGCGTTATTTTTCTGGTCCTAAATAATATGTGAGAACTCTGAACTTGGTGCAAACCATCAAGCTGAAAAATATTAAAGTCATCTGGAGCTGACAGAGCAAATAAGAAAAAAGAAATATCAGTCTTTGCCAATTAATATTGCTGTATTGTGTTAATGCCTTTCAGATGGATGACTTATGTTTGTATCATCCGGGAAGACTGCCCAGATGCAATAATTCTCTGTCTCAGTGTTTTAGATTTCAGTTTTCTCTACAGTTTTTACTGCACACATGCAGGAGAGTTTGTCCCGTGTGAATCTTTTAAGTTTATGCTATAATATTGTTTGTTATTGGCAGAAATAACATGAGAGCACGTCAGTCCAGGTAAATGCCTATACCTACAGTGTGTACAATCGGTCTGGATGAAGTGTCTTCTCCTATAAATCTCCAATGAATTTTATTTATTTTCTGTTGAGAATCTACATTAGAACCACTTATTATTTTTCTGGTTTCTTGATGCTTCAGTGTGTTAACTTATTCATTCTTTTCAGTTTGCTTATTTAAATTCCTCTCATGTAAATGAGGCCCATGAACAATATAAAATTAAAGAGTGATAAAAATGCAGGTATAACAGACAGTAACTTTGTATAATGTTAACGTTCCCCAAAGGTTGGAACTGAAGAGTCACATAGTGTGTCTGTCAGTCTGTCAGTGGAGCAGGATGGTGACAGCAGTCTGTCGCTGAAGCTGCTGCTCTGTCTGATGATCCTGTTCAGTGGGAGCAGTGGATTACTTTGTTGTATCCCTGTTGAAACAGTTACTGGATGTCACTTCTCGTTCAATGTCTGCTAGCATTTGTTAACTTCTCACTGTAGTTCATACTATAAAATAAAAACTAAAGTATGAGCGTAAATCAATAAGTATCTGTACTTCTCTCTCTCTCTATATATATATATACTGTATATATATATATACAAAATCCAACATCTGTCTGTCTGTCTGTCTGTCCACTTTTCACGAGAGAACTACTTAACAGATTTAGATTGGGTTTTTTTCTATAATTTGCTTGAACATTCCGGTTGATTTTGCGACTTTGCTCATCGCGCTATGTATCATAGTTCGCTTGCGGTACGGATTTATTTGTGCAAATCTGAGAGAGACACAGCAGTGCCCTCCTCACTCACGCTTCAGCCTCTGGGAGTGTACCTTACCTCTGCTTAACTAGCGAATGAGAGAACTACTTAATGGATTTAGATCGGGTTTTTTTTCTATAATTTACTTGAACATTCCGGTTGATTTTGCGACTTTGCTCATCGCGCTATGAATCATAGTTTGCTTGCAGGAGCAAGGCAGAGACTGAGGCTGCGGGCTGAGGGGAGGGGGAAGCATAACAGCAGGAGTAGGGAGCCAGATGGGGCCCTCCTCACCCTGACACCAGCCTCCGTTCGAGTCGCTCTACCTCTGACCACGTTTTGGAGTGTAACTTGCCTCCACTTAACTAGCGATACCTGTTTGTCTATTGATTTTTAAAGTTTGTCCTGTTTCACTAAAACAGGTGGAGCCGTGGGGGACGGCTAGTTTGTGATAATTTTGTTTATGTTGGCTGTATGTGGAAACCTGGTGTTTCTGTGGTCACAGTGGTAAAGTTTTGTCCTAGATCAGTCAGTTTTTGTTGTTGTTTTCTAGGAAGAAATGTGGTTGCTCCACTCTCCATTTGCACCGGAGAGGAGCTGGTGAGGAGTGATCCATGTTTCATGGGTTGAAAATGTACCAGGGTTCAAAATCCTTGTCAGTTCATTAGGATCATGGTACGGACTTGCTCGAGGTTGTCATTGGTAGTGGTTGTGGATGGGTGTCCCAATTCTTTTTAATGTTTTGCATTTGTTCAAACATTTTTGAATTTCTCAGTTCATTCGTAAACACTCCAGCAAAGATCCATTCTAAACAACAAGTACCTTGTCAATAACAACATTTTGCACAGGTCTGTTAACCTTTCTTTCTCTGATTCAAAGAATGGTTTATTTTCATAAAGGATTTCTCTCTGCATGCAAAGTGATTGGTAACAACATGGAAACACAAGGAAAGTAAAGTGATGTGTTTCACACCCATGATCTGCTGTCCATAAGGTTTTGTTAACCAGGACATTTCAATTTCATGCTTTTGATTTACACCTTGATATACAAAAAGGGCGAAGAAAGCCAGCAGTTTGTCAAGACTGACAACAGTCCACGTGTGTACCCTGGAATTCACTTTCAGTTTGTGTTGCTGGATCAGCTGCCATTCACACATGTCAGGCTCAATCACATTTGCATACC
The DNA here is from genome assembly GCF_016835505.1 of Polypterus senegalus. Classification (NCBI taxonomy): domain Eukaryota; kingdom Metazoa; phylum Chordata; class Cladistia; order Polypteriformes; family Polypteridae; genus Polypterus; species Polypterus senegalus. The sequence continues at coordinate 17,231 of NW_024381988.1, forward strand.
ACATGCTGTATGTCACTTATGAACAGACTGAAATTCTCCAAGAGATCATCTTTACCTGATAAATCTGCTTTGTGCTCTGGAGATCAGTGAATGGCAGCATTGAAAAGTTGCTCAGCACTCTTGTCACACCACGCACATTCAAAAGTGGCATCAGAGCTTGCTACAGTATATAGGCATTTCCATATGCTTTACTATCCCAAAAACCAGAATCTACAATGCTACCACTGGCCACTTCTGAAGAGCCGTCACTATTATTACACAACAGATTGATGTCTTCTTCACACACTACATTCTGGCAGCCCATATTCAGCCCACTTTGCTGTAGCAAAAGCTATGTCAGCAGCCACCCTTATATCTCTATCGGCACAATTTACCATGGTGACTTTCACAGAAAATTCACTGGGTTTGAATTTTTCCCTGAAAAATTAATATGTGGCTGGCTTAGTCAGTGTGACATCACAGAGCTTTAGCATCCATGTTGAATACGAATGTCACTACCAGATCTCTATTATCTGCCAGATTTGTGTCACACAAGTGCAGAACTTTGATGCATCAATACTGGAAGCGTGCAACCGCCTCATGCTATATGCACTTCAAATTTCATTAAAATACTTTGTGGTTCTGCATTTATTGTATGTTGTGTCTTCACCGCTGGATTATGCATGTTATGCTCTTCACTATGTAGTGCAGAGCGGGTAGTGACAGTGACAGTGTATATAACGCTGATCTCTTGCATCACAGACTCTGTGGGTGTTAGTTAGTCGTAGTGACAGGAGTGCAGGAGACACAGTGAGAGATAAGGGACTTGGAGTATTGTGGATGAGGGTATAATTTTGTTTCTGGGAAGCCCAGTGGCACAGTGTTTAGCACTCCTGCCTTACAGCTCAGGTTACATTTTTGGCCATATTTGTTGGTTCTTCATAGTTGGCAGACACCTCCCTAGCCTGTAGGAACACTTAAAAGATCATTGCACCATTATAATCCACTGAAATGTATTTGAGTTTCTCTTTCCTCATTGACTTCAATGCATTTTGTCAAATCGCCAGGTTCACTCATAACAATTGGAGATGAGCAGAACTCTGGGAATCCTCTGGGTGTTGCGGTTAGCGGTGTATGAGTTATCTTAGGGACAGTGTGGAAGAATAATTTTAGGGTAACATCACATTAATCTTAAAGAAATAGCATAAAGGCTTAAGAAATGTCAGAAACCTGTTCAGGCACACCAGGAAACCAGATGAAGGTCAAGTGAACAACAAAATGTACAGTGAAATATAAGAATTGGTTTAGGAACAATACTGAGATGGTCAAGTAAATAATGGACCAGAAGAAAGGTTGATGTAATATAAAAAAATGAACTGAAGGATGACTAAGTGATGACTAAGAATGGACAATTATTAAATGCATAGAAATTTCAAGGGTAGTAGCTCATCTCAAAAGGTATAGGAAGAACCAGAATATAATATAATCGACTTTGGGTGTAAACCAATGAACCATCCAGAGTAAAATGTATGATTGATACTGTAAATGTAAATTCAACAGTTTATAAAATGAACCTCTATTCTTTGTTTCACTGACCATTCTGACCAGGCTGTAACAGAATGCTCTCTCCAAGGCATTTTGCTGAGGAGTAATTCAAAGATACAATGAGCAGCTTTTCTCCTGCCTGATTACTGATTTGTCCTGTTAGGGGACGTTTCTTTATTTAATAAGATGTTAAATTTCGATCACAATAGAGGTAAAGAAGTTAAAGAGGACTCAATCAGCTTGGTCTAGCAGCATAAACATATCTTTGAAAAACAAAAAGCAACTAGTTTTTCATGCACTTTGATTAACTCTTGGGGGGCCCCTGTAGCCCACTCATATACAAATCCAGACCCGATTGCAGGGATGCCTCACATACTCACGTTCAGTTTAAATGCAGAGTTACTGATTATCTTTACACAGACATTTGGGAGGTGAGAAGAAAAACAATATGATGGGAATAGAACTTATGCAGCCACGCAGAGGACATGCCATCTGCACCCACCCAGTGTTCAGGACAGGGTTTGGAATTCTGAATTGGTAGGTGAGAGGTGGCAGCACCCCCCACTATTCTAACTTGCTGAATGTGACATGATCATGCAAAAATCATCAATGTGCTGGCAGCAATTAGTAGGGCTCACTGTTTGAACCACCAGGCCAGTTTGGAGTCTCCAATTAACCAAAGAGAGACATCTCTAAGATGTGGGAGAACAGCGGGCACAGACGAGCCCACAGAGATACAGGAAGAACATGCAAACTCCATTTGGATTTCCAGGCAGATCGGTCTTACATCTGTGACAGCCATTTACGACTCAGTAGTGCACCCCACAGTAACAATGTTGGAGTCACTTAATTGATCCTTTTAAATTATTTTCAGGGTGAGATTATAATGCGCCATCCAACCTCATTTCACTCCTCTGTCCAGTTTTAATCCCCAGGAATATAAAAGCATGTTTTCTTAGGAGACGTGAATTTTTCCCTTACCTCTTTGAAGTCCTCCATTTTTCCACACAATGTTTCAGTTTAATGTTTGTGTGGCCAGACTGGAAATGATTTTATGTGTTTTGCAAAACTGTGACACTACGAGCAACATTCACAAATTGAGCCATCATTCTGTTTTGAGTGAACGTTCCCGGAGTTGTCCTTCATCTCTTAGTGCTCGCTTTCGAAGCCACAGACTGCGTTTTCTGGCCAGGCGTCTCGTAACTTGATACAATAAGAGCTCAGACACACTTGGGGGTCCGCCATGCATAAATCATATGTTCCTTTTGCATGTCTTGGCACTTTCTTTGGTTTGTGGCTTGCTTGCTAAAGCTTTGCTTTGTTTTTATTTAATGAAAGGCTAACAGTTTATGGGAATGTAATACTAACACATTTTTCTCCCTCCATGCTGATCTCCAACAGGCGGCACAAAGTGGGACTGCTGCAGGGGGCAAAGATGGACACAGACTATTTCACCACCGAGAATCCACTGAACGTCACCGATCTGAATGACAGCAGTTACTATTACTATGAAGAGGAGTCTAGCAATGTTCTAGAGAGTCCTCTGAACATCATGTCTTTAATTGTCTATTCACTTGCCTTCCTGCTGGGGGTCACTGGAAATGGTCTTGTCATCTGGATCACTGGATTCAAGATGAAGAAGACCGTTAACACCATTTGGTTCCTGAACTTGGCCATCGCTGACTTCATCTTCACCTTCTTCCTGCCTTTGAACATCATCTACACAGCCCTAGGCTTCCATTGGCCATTTGGTCGGTTCATGTGCAAGATGAACACCACCATAGCCTTTCTCAATATGTTTGCTAGCGTCTACCTGTTGGTGGTCATCAGCATCGACCGTTGCATATCAGTGATTTACCCAGTGTGGTCACAGAATCACCGAAGGCCAAGGATTGCCTCTATCATCAGCCTTGTGGTATGGATTGTGGCCCTTGTGCTAAGTTCTCCATACTTTGCGTTTCGTGACACAGCACCAGCCATGGATAATATTAACAAAACCAACTGCTATAACAACTTTGCCTTTTCTGATGATTATGACTCAGAAGATATCGTTTTTCTGAGAATTATGCGTCACCAGGCAATGGTGATTACTAGGGTCATCCTAGGCTTTTTTGTTCCCTTCAGCATCATCTTGGTCTGCTACACCATTATAGGTTTACGACTGAAGCAAAACCGTCTTGCTAAAACCAGCAAACCCTTTAAGATCATTATTGCTGTCATTGTCATTTTCTTCTTATGCTGGTCCCCCTACCATATCTTTGGGTTACTAGAAATGGTAATGCATGCGATGAAGGAGCCCAGTGACAATCTAAACACTGTCCTCAGGTTTGGCATTCCTATTGCCACTAGCTTGGCCTTCTTGAACAGCTGCCTGAATCCCATCCTGTATGTTTTCATGGGCCATGACTTCAAGGAGACCGTTAAGAAATCGATTCTGTCTGTCCTTGAAACAGCCTTCACAGAGGAGTCCGTGCACTCGACATCAACTGCCAATGGCAGGAGTAAATCGAAATCCAGCTCGTACGCTGAGCTCTGAGGTAAGAGGACAGTGGAACACTGTGCATCAGCACACTAAAATTAAGACAGGTACATGGCAGACCAAAAGGTGTGTAAGGTACAAGGATCTGTGAGTCGAAGCAGCTCTTAGGACCTGGAGCATTGGGCTTAAACCCTGCACGTGTTAGGTCAGCCACTGAAACGGAGGCAATGGTTTCCAAAGTATCCAGACTTGCAGATCCTGACACCAGGAAGAGAAGCCCATGCTGTATCTGCAGAGTATCCTGTCCCAGATGATGGTGTCGACAGAAGGATTTGTGTGTACGACCTCAGGCTTAACAAAATTGTCCAACAATGCAAACTTGTGTCCTGAGAAAGCATCTACTGTACATATTTTTAAAACTGTTCACTCTAAAACACTCCACTTTACATCATGAGACAAACAGCGATATGTTATTCTACTCAGTAAACTAAGTATCTCAAGCAACGACACACAGTTATGAAGAAAAACATGAACTCTCTAAGGGCAATTCCTTTGGGAGCCACCAAGCAACCCAATAGCCACCTTAATTCAACGTAATACAGCACTGGACCAACCCTCTGATGGTCCTCTGACGTCAAAGGCCCATGGTGGTTACCAGCTGAGATTACACTTGTTATGGGGGAAAAGGGGGCATGACCCGAGAATATTAAACCCCTTATCCTACTAACTTGTAATTTCAATATCAGCTCTAACCTTGGTTTAAGGAGGATAAGGAGAAATCTTTGCTCAATGGTTACCAGTATTAGTCCTGGGAGCAAGTCTTCCGAGCAGAGGTCTATTCATGATGACTTACTCTTAAATAAGTTTCTGCTCTTTTTTAGATTATGTTATCAAATAAGAGTATTGCATTTTCTAACCTGGTACATATCTTTCTTTTTAAAAGTGAAAGTTAACAAAGATAACATGAAATGGGGGTTGGGACAATACATTGCAAAGAAGCATTGAGAATCTTTCAGTGTCACTCACAGTTGTGTCCTCACTGGCAAATGTCTCCTCGATATCTTTTGTGAAGTTCAGCCCTGTTGGGGGCAGCATAGGACCCTGTCGTATATAATAGGGAAAGCATATACTCATGTGTGATGCATGGAAACCCATTATATATATTATGATGACATCAAAGACTTGTGTGTTTTGCATGGGACCCCTGTATATGACGGGGCAGCATAGACTTGTGTGTTATGCATGGGACCCTGCTATTGTATGTATTACAGAAAGGAGTTCCAGGGACAGCAGATATGGCTGAGAAGAGCTCTAACCTGGTGTCCTGATTCACAGAGAAATTTACTTTGACTTTAAACTTTCCTTCTAATGAGATCATGACAGGTCCCCACCAAGTACTTACAGGCTGTTATCAAAAAGACCCTTCCAGTCAGCGAGAGACACAGAGAAATAGACAGAGAATTTGGAATCAAGAGGCACATGGTGGACAGTTCAAATGGTTGCAAAAGGAAAGAATAAAAGGGTGTGGTGCATTGACGCTAAGTGAAGTAGGCCCCCCAAAGGTTACTAAGAGACGCTCAGAGGCCCATCAGATCATAGATTATTTTATTCTTTTGTATTTTGTGTTTGCTCCTAATGTATTGACCCTTCCTTGTGTGCCTTATATTTTGTAATAAAACCACTCTGTATATAGTGTTTTGGAATCATTGGTCCTTTTTGGGTACAGGGTCCGCTGCAGACCGCTCCATTACATATATAGTGGGAAACAGTGGCATTTATGGATCCAAAGTCTTATGTTCAGACCCAGCACTTGATGATTGTCTATGTGTTGTTTCCACATTCCCCATGTATTCCCGAAGAACTTCCGCTGAATATTCCAGTTTTCCTCTGTTGTGGTTTCTACACACAAAAAAATGAAAAAAAGGGTGAGCAGTCCTTAAAAAATAAACAGAATCAATGTCCTAATCAGCTCAAACACAACTCAAATGGTAGGCTTTCTGTTAGCACAAAAGCCAAGGCAGGAGAAAAAAAGAGTAAAAATAAAACAAAAGGCCTTCCCTAAAAACAGCAACCCAAAGCAAATATAGCCAATCCTAAATGCAAAGACAAAACCCAAAAAACAAACAAAAATCCACAATAGTAGAAAATCAAAGTAGTACTTACAATAATGATCCTCATTCTACAGTACAACACTCAATGGCTCTCTCCCTAAATCGAGCCCTTGGGCAGAATAAACAGTCTGTGGGCAGTCCTTCAGCAATGATGTCATAGTAAACCCGCCTCCTGGGGACCCACCCACAAAACACAAGGGATGTAGCAAAGAAACACATTCTATACTGTATATAGTACATAAATATGAATATATAAAAAATACAATATTGAATGCAAAAATGACAAAATAAACACACATATGCAATAATAATTAGTGATAAGCATAATTAATAGAAATTCAATTTATAGCAAAACTCTGTGTTTCACTTTACAAAAAAAATCACAAATTGAATTTTCCTTTCAGCAAAATTCATTCCATTCATACAAGAACAATGTTTTCAATTTCTGTCTGGAAATGTGTTTGAGCATTAATTCCACTGTTAGTATTTAAATAAGGCTCGCTAGCTGGGAAAAAATAAATCACTGAAAGTGAACATATCTTCAACTAAGATAAGGCAGTTGCTAGGTAACGGCGTGATGGGGATTGGTTGGCATCTTTATGTGACGTGAGTTTACCTGTGAAGAAAACTGTGTTTATGTCCCAAGCTGTTTTTGGGAGCAGATACCCTACTGGGACAGATGGTGTTAAAAGATAGCAGTTATAATCAGGTTAACAGATCAGGAGAGTCTTTTTCAAGTATTGGGGCAGCAACTAAATTACCTCGTTTCAAAAACATTCACAAAGAGACAGCGTGCATATAGCACAACAAAAACGATGGCTGCAGTAGCCCAACAAATTAACTTTCCCAGGCTCAGTGAGTATCGGGAATCATACAAGAGCCCTGTCCAGGTCGATTTTTCTGGTCCAAACTGAGACATCACCTTCCAGGGCCATTTGATTTTATAGAGCCCTGGCCGACTTGGTGGTTGATCTGGACACCATGGGCAAGGTCAGTTGCTCTCACTAGGTGTCTACTCAGAACCGTGGGTGGAAGGGGAGAGACAGTTAGTGTAAATGCCCCCTCTATCATCCTGGAGTGGTACCGCTTACTTCAGAGTGGCAATGTACAATATTGGTATTCTACACACAGTTTAATCATATTTCACAGTTACGGGTACAAAAATACAAAGGTACATCAAAAACAAGAAGAAAAGAGTCCTTTGGTGAGACAAGAAAAAAACAAACACAAAATGAAAAATCAAAGGTTCTTACCCAAATAATAAACTCAGTTCATGGGTTGCAATCAGACTTCCGAAATTAGCAAAAATAATCAAAAAGCTGGCCTCCAAATCAGCACCTTCACTAAAATACTAAAGTTCACTAAAACGTAGGTGCCTATCTTAGCCAACCTGAAGCCTCGATCTACTTTGGTTGAAGCGGCCGAATGCTCAACCACCTGGCTCTCTTCAAGTCTGGTGCACCTTACTCGCTCTCTCTGCCTCCTCAATCGATCAATCAATAGTCTAACCCTGTTCTATGGCCAATGCCATCCTTATAAACAGTGTTCAATTTGCCTTAGCTGCCTGCCATTGCCTTTATACAGGGGAATTGGACATACATAACAAAACCTTAAACCACAGATGAAATCCCACCACCTTCTCACTGCTCCAGTGAT
>NW_024381989.1:0-1000 GCF_016835505.1 Polypterus senegalus
GCATCCAATTTGCTAACGCTTTTAGTGAATGTATTTGTACTTGATAACAACACTCATCTGTTTTTTAGGGCATTCTGTAATTGGGAAAACTCAATTCCTGACAGAGCAGGACCACTAAATGTAATGAAGCAATCACCACTTTCACGATTAGTATATTGTGACAGCCATAATCCATCCATCCTTTCATCCATTATCCAACCCGCTATATCCTAACTACAGGGTCACGGGGGTCTGCTGGAGCCATTCCCAGCCAACACAGGGTGCAAGGCAGGAAACAACCCCCGGGCAGGGCGCCAGCCCACCACAGACAGCCATAATCATAATTACGAATAATTTATGATTAATTAATACCCCACCCATACCCTTGTCTACTATAGCATTTTGTTAGAAAACTCCCAATTCTTTTCTTTATATTTATGACCTCTTTGACATTCCATGCATTCATGGACTAGAGGAACACCTCGTACTAGTTACACAAAAAACTTCATGAAGATATGTCATCAGGTGCAAGATGTAAGCAAGAAAAAGTTTATAGCTCAATTTTTGCAGATCTTCTGTTCTAAAAATCACCTGCCGCTTACATCACATACCAACATTAATAGCAAGCACTACAGAGCACATGATCTGTATTCACATAATAGCCAGCATGATTCCAGAAACTACTGTGGTGCTGCATACAAACGCAGCATGCAGGAGACCACTGCCAGCAGGTTACAATGATTAACAGTAAATAAAACATTACATCAAAAACGTTAATATAGACTTCATCTAATATAGTCAACTGTGAAACAGCATGATACCCACAAGATGACATTAGTAAGAATCACCCACATAAGGGCTTGTCTCTCTTCTTCCCCATTTCAGACAGCGTCTATTCTCTTTGGCCCTTTATGAATTTTATGTGGAGTGTTCTATGATCTAGGACCACCTCAAAGGGTTTGGGACTTTGGTGTTTACTGTCTCATTTAAGATTACATAAGGATTGCTTGTGGCATCTAAA
>NW_024381990.1:0-28696 GCF_016835505.1 Polypterus senegalus
TTGGAAATTTCCGACACATTTTGTATTGTTTTTTTTTTTTTTTTTATTTAGGGACCAAACACCTACATGTTGTAATAATTTCTACTGGCATACACAATATAAACTCTTTGTTGGAAGATGGCTGAATTTAAAGTCGCATACAAATCACTAAGATGGTTCTGTCTAGAGTTCACACTTGAGAGCAGATGACACATCAGGATGACTTTCTAAACATGGGCAGTCTGAAAGCCATTGCATCCTGACAGCTGGGGCAATTTTTTCCTCACAGGCCTGAGAACTCCCGGCAGTGTCAGGCAAAATGATTCTGTTAAACAATGGAGCCGGAGGAGATAAAGGGATGGGGTCAGAGGCTTGTGGGGTGGGAGCGAGGAGGGGAAAATGCACTTGACGTGCGTGGAAATGTGAGAACAGGCTTTTTTGAATATTGGGTGGAAAAGCAATATGAACTTTTAGGCTGGGGAAAGGTACTTAATTTTGTATTTGGTCAGCTATAAGTTTTATATTATGATTATTATTTACTATTAACAGACTTTGAAATAATACTAAATAATTAAATAATATACTCTCACACTTTGTGTTATAAACATGTAGTAAACCCCATATTGATTTTTTGTTACCCCTTGTGAAAAGGCATAAAATTTTCCCAAAATAAATGAACGAATCTGGTAGCTGTCATGTTACGCCATCCTCCTGCCGTCTTTGCGTGCCACAGTTCCCTAGATATTATTCCTATGGCTGACTGACTGACCGCCTCACGGCTGGCTGGCTACTCTGTTTTGCCCACCTCGGCTCTGGGTTAGTGTTTACTTTGGCTGTTGAAGGATCTGCTCCAATGCAAGAGAGAGTAGCCTTTAAATTTTATTCAGTTAGTATGTAAGAAAATGCAAGGGACCTCGCCAGAACGAGGCTTCTTTTTTAATGTTGCCCTTTATTACGTTTAAAAAAAGGATAAAAGACAGGGCCTTTATGAGGTTGAAAGTACGGTTTCTCTCAATAGTGGTTGTTTGAAATCGAAATGGTGACTGAGGAGCACAGAGTGCAATGCCCACCTTCATTCTGTGTCATTCTCAAAATTCTGAACTCATAGTTCAGTATTTTATGAGGCCATGCCTATTTAAACTTGTAAAGCACTTTTAACCACATCCTTTGTTGAAAATGTTCTATAGAAATAATGTCTTTTATGATGACTCTATACAAAGCAAAAAGCCTGTAATGGGGATGACACTTCGAAAGAATCTTAGAAGGTATGTGTTCTGGAACCATTTGGGAAATGCCTATAGATTATTCTGGAATCACAGGGTTATCTGATCAATGGTTTAGCATTCTGTACCACCTACAGTAAACTCGCACTGGTACAAAAGTAGGTGTGCCAGGCAGAGGAACATCAGGCAACAAGAATGTACAGTGTCATAGTCAAAAAGTATTACTGAAAACATATACTGTATGTTTAAAACTGCATATGCTAATAATCTGACATTTTGTTCCCTATGTTTACCCTCATGTTGGTGAGACAGCTTCTATAGAACTCACATCTTTTGAAAATGTCAAGAAAACCTATTTGACTTTTCTCTTACTGCATCTGGATTGACCAGAAAATGGTTTACATTTAATACAGGCTATGTTTTTGTTAAAAAGAATATCTATAAAACAACCTCATATAACACACAGTCCATGTTATAAATTATTGCTTTCCTGGTAGAGATGAACAATGAAATATTTCATATGTGCACTGTGCAATCAAACACACTTGAAACATGACTTGGTGTTTTGCCTAAAATGATGTTTAATATGAATAATAATGATTATTTTTACCCTTCTCAAATAATGAAATATTGGCTATTCTGCCTGCAGCATATTTGTGTCTAATTAAATAATATGTTTTTAAAGGCGTTTAGTCCCAGCAATCTCTTCTAAAGCCCCAGAAAATGGTCCATTTAAAACATTTTTAAACCATTTTGTTTATTTTATCATAAAAACTTCACTCAGCCAAACCGGATGCATCTAGTCGAGCAATCCTGAAAAATTCCTGAAGATTGTTATATGGCTGATTTTATCAAACAGTGAGTCTGATCACATTTTCAATGCAAACTAGAAGAGCTTATTTTGGAAGCAAAATGCTAAACGTTTCAGTCACAAATTAGCTGTCCCTTCTACCTCCCAGAGCCTTAACCCCCTATTGCTCGGCTCTGGCCTATTATTAACTGAGGCCTGTTTCAGCCAGGTTCCTCTCAAGCCAGCAGTTTGACTTTCCATTGGAGACCATTTTTAATCGAAGGTAATTATGTCCTTTAGCAAACTCCTTGTTTAATGGCAGTAGGTTGAGGTGAAAAAGGTAGAGGCCATGTCGAAAATGGAGCCTTACCACAGACCTTTGTTGCTTGCAGCAGATTTTTATGCCTTTTATTTTGTGGATTAGACTGGCTCCTGGTGAACAGCATTAAAGCTGGACATAGTAAATATATATTATTTTCTTTATAAGGTGTTTCATTATTTTCTTTTACTCCTTCCATTTATGATGCAATATACACTGTAGAGAAATATTTAGGTGAAGTTCATCTAGGCACATATCACATTAATTATATACTGTGTTCTTGTAGAAAATGTTAATGGTTATTTAACAAAAATATTTAGGTAATGGAAAGGCAAGCAGGCTAATATCACCTAAATACTGTTTAGAATATGCTAGATATACTGTAAAATATTTTGGTATATCTAGTGTAGGTTTTACAGATGGGTTCGGGCTGTGCAGAATGGGCTCTGCTCGTTTGGGTTTTATCCACATTATTGATTTACAATTTGGAGTTTCTGTTAAAATTGTTTCCAATCCCAAAATGACTCATATATCTCAATACCATAATTTATAAATATGAGCAATGGTTAATGTGTTTTTAGATTGTTTTACTACACTTGAAATGCTTATAGACTTTGGATTATTTGTATATACGGATGAAGGCTCTCAACAACAAGTAACAAAAAAACAGGCAAACTGAGTGATGTCCTTGTCTGAATGCTTTGGAAAGGAAAAGAGGCTATGTCAATTTCCTTGGTTAAAATGACTATTAGTGTCTCACTCATACTTCTGGCCAGGGCAATGACTGTTTGGGGCTGATAGCTTCATTCCTAGGCACTAAGGACAAAAATTTTTGGGGGCTTTTAGGGGTTGAAGAAATAAAAAAGGAGTATGATTCTGAGATGGGTGCACTTGACTTTCCCTATTCTGATTGATGGATTTTTTTTCTGCTGCAAAGCAACCACATGGCTCCTGGAATAGCCCCCTAGAGATCTATAGCTCTTGTACAACAATAGAATCCTGATGCTATGGAGCCTCTCAATGAAAAGGTCCTGGGTCCAGTGGGTGCTGGGACAATGACGGGGGCAAGGGGTGGATTGTGGGGGAAGGCGATGGGGGGGGAGGGTTCGCCAAGAGTGACTTTATTCAGTTGTAACTTAGGAAATGACAATGGCCATTCGACTAAAAGGACAGCAGTGGAACAGGCTACAACCTCCCAAAACCGAGTCTTAGTACAGCTAGAATTAGACCATCTGCCCAATTCAGGATCCCCACCCTCTCTTTTCGAGGAAAGTTTCCCTGCCACACCATCACTCAACTTTGACCTTTCCACTCACTTTTGTCAATTGCACCCCAATAGACTTTCTTTGGCTAGTCAACCCTGGCCTTTCAATTATCTTGAACCATAAGAAGGACCCAGCTTGCATTTACCCCCACCCGGGTGGCCCCCCCCACCCTTAACAAATTGTTTGCACTTGAACCCACTTGCCTAGACATAAAAAAAAAAATGGTCCCCGCCCAGCTGTCTACCCCCAACTTCACCTCGGCAGTCCGCCCAGCTCCATCAACAAGATGATCTTCACCCCTGTCCCGGGAACCTCCCGCCACTCTGGGGGCCTGGGAGAGTTGTCTAAAACTGGGAGGTTTGGGCAGCTTGGCCCCGCCCATTAAATCTGGTCACCCTCATTTTCGTGAGGTTCATTGTAAATTCATGGCTAAGCTATGAGCAAAGCTTCTATAGGAAAAAGGGGAAACACAGGAAATCCCTTTATCTGAACTCGTTTACTTTCTCCCGTGAGCTATCAAAGACAATAATATGCACAAAACCAAATGCTATTAGCAGCATATCTCAGCCATGAACATAATGAGGTGACTTTTGGAACAGACTGCTTTTCAAAAAGCTTCATAACATGCATCCATTTTAAACAAATTCACTAATCTGGGTACTATTTCATATAAGAGTTTCAGGCAAATAACTAAATTCTGAAAATATTGGCCATTCTTTTCAATCAAAAAACTCCATCCACACATTTACTAATCAGTCACTCTTATTTTAATGGATCAGTCAAAGGGGCTCCCATCTGCACACTTGCGGTGCAAGGTGTCTTTAGCTCTGGATAGTAGGAGCTTAGCTGTATCTGCTCCCAAAAGGTTTTACAATATGAACCACCATCCACTTCTAAACCCCACTTAATCCTTTCGGGGCCACACGGGCATGAAACCCCATCCCAACAGCAAGAAACAAAGAAGAAAAAACCCGCTCTGGTGGGATATCATTTGTACATATTAGGAAATTTTAAACAGACAACAAAACCTAACCTTATGGCTCTGAGATATGGCAGAAAAGTGGAGAACATCCCTTACTGACATTAAGGGTAAATGCAAGCGTGATTCACTTATACCAGTGGGACAGCAGCACTCACTAAGCCCCGTCCATTTGACAATACAAATCAGATAATAAACTTAAATTTTTTTTTTATAAAATTTATGCATTTTTTGGCATGGTCCAAATGTCATATTTAGAAAATTACAAAACTTTGAACCCTAAAATATTATTTATTTCCATCAATTCATTTCCTAACCCGCTTACCCAGGGCAATGACGGAGAGCGGAGCTATCTCGTAAGCATAGGGCTCAAGGCAGGAACAGTCTCTAGGCGGGGCACCAGCTCACCACAGGATCAGTTAATACATACTGATGGGAAAAAGCCTGACTGAACATCCATCACCATTGGACCCATTTTTCTTCAGCTTATGGTCCAGTTCTTGGTTAGGCATCTGCAGCAGGGAACTAACTTGGGGTGTCTGTCCATTTCAGGCCACACACTTTAACCTCACTCATTTAAAAGTTGCTGATCAACCGCTGGATGTGAGAGGAAAACTTGGGAGCCTGGAAACTCAACAAACAGAAAGGGAAAAGGCACACTCCACCCAGGCATTGTGCCCGCGAGGCTACGGACAAACCACCACACCACCGTTCCACCCATGAAACAGCATGAAGTAAAGTTTTTTTTTTTCACTGTGTGCATTAATGAAGGTTTTAAAGATTATGTCTGTTTTAGGAATGTTCAAAGACAAGTTTAAGGTAAATGTTTTCAAACTCTTTTCAATGCTCTTGCTTTGTGAACAACTTGGTTATTACTCTGTAATTAAGCCGCCAACCCCGTTCCTTTTATCTTTGCTGTGTGCTTCTTCTACAATGCTGAGTTGTAAATCTAAATAAACTGGGCAGACAGCGCATTATAGCGTTTAAACTCCTAAGCATACACTATGTGGGCGCAGGGCATCTCTGAGCATGTCACCTAACTCATTTCAAGGAAAAATTGTTTCATTTTCTTTATGCATGAAAATATGAAAGAAACTTTTCCTCTTTTCCCTAAAATATTACAGTCTTTGGAGGGGTGACAAATGTGTCCTGCTGGGAGAATTCTCTGTTTTCACTCTTGGACCTATTATCCCCCATTAAAGTGGTTGGGACTTCTCCCAGAAAAAGCTGAATAGGATCCCATGGAGAGCAGAGGGACATGGAGGAAGCTCCACCCATGCGGGCTGTTGAAACCGCCAACCCCGCAGCCCCCTGCTTTGTTTCGCTAAGGGGATTTAAAATTTGCAAATGAAAGAGGCAGGCTCAGAGCAGGCCTGCTACTGAAATTTGGAGGGGGCCGCTTTTTTAAAAACTCATTGTCACTGTAACTGTTATTAGCTCCAACAAATAGAGTAGTGATATCTCTCCCTTCATGTCCTTGGGTTTGTATGTGTGGAGCATTACCAAAGTCCCATTTGGCCGAGTTCATGACAGACACAAGTGTTTCCAGAAGCCATCTCAAACTATTTCTCAGAAAGATAAATTATTTCAGCCAAGTGTGGACCATGCAGGTACCTGGGGCCCCAACTGGGATCTTAAAGGAAAATTCTCCAAACTAGGAATAGAAATGGTGCCTGTCAGGTCCTCAGTCCTCCTCATGACCCTTGTGAATCTTAACCTTCCTTATCATTTTTATGCCACCCGCCCAGATACTCTTCAAACTGCCTTGTCTTGAGTATTTAGATAGAAGGACAGTGCCTCGCTTTATCTCAAATCAAAACTGGACATTGGCTTGGCAGTAAGCTCTGCTGATGATGTTCTTCTGACCAGCTCCTATCTGCCATTACTGAAATGCCAAACCACATCTCATTTGAAAGTTACAACAACCCGAGGGGTTTGTGTGTATTCTCTCCTGAACTGCAGCAAAGTTCTTACTCCAGATGTTTACTAAGTAAGGAACCCTTTTCCATATGAAACTTCACAATATAAACTAACCTAAAAATTCAGAAAAGCTAGTAGTGAAATGAAAATGAGCATTTGTTTCTGAACTATTTTGCTCAATCGCCAGATGAGCTTTTGAGTCATTAAAACAAGGTAATTCCTCATTCATATTTTCATAATGAAATCTGAACGGACCGCCTCCAAGAGCCCTTTCTATTTCTGAGAACTCTGGGACCTTTTTCTCAATCTGAACCAATGGTTTTCTTATCTGACTTCTCGGATTCCTTTCCAGGACATCCATCCAGATCCATTAGCAGAACTCTGTGAGGCAGGTAGGGCAGCAAGGCCAGTCCCCTAACTCGACGTGACTCTCAATGTCCAGCGTGTCCTCACACTGAGACTGAGACAGATGGTTTTCAGGATACCCACAGGTACCACTTTTGGAACTTGTCCCAGAGCCAAAGGGCCCGTCACTAACCTGTTAGCAGTGGTGGACACTGTGACAACCTTCTGATTAAGCTGGCTGCCCCTCACTGTCATAAGCAGTTCAGGTTCAAGGGGTCTCTTTGCACCTCCTTGGGAAAGTGGTCAGCCTGCAGGCCCAGAACCAACTTAAACTGACTGGCACATGTATGAGAGAGCTTATTACGGCATGGGTGGGAGTCATTCTGATAACGGGCAGCTCAGATTTTACTGAAATGATAGCATTAAGGATGTCCAAATTCATTCTTGGGTGACCCACTGCAGGAGCGTAGTTCTGTTTATTGAGCTAACAAGATTAGTAAACTGCTGGAGCACATTTACTAAAAATTTTCATGGGTCAGCTTGCGCTTGCCTTAACAATCTTACTTATTTTGATTAACATATCATGGGTCTGTGCTGAAGATTGCGAAGAAAGCAAAATATGCAGGCGAAAAAGAAAAGAATTAAAATTTAGCAATGATAAGATGTCCGTAAATCTGAGCCAGCGGATTCTGTTACAGATCACAAGCTAATAAGATTCTGTCCGGGGCCAGCCTGGCGGAGGATTGCATGGGGGTATGGAATGGTCCCAAGTGAGCAATGGGATTAAACCCTTATAAGACTCGTCAGGGTGGCTCACCGGGGGCCGTCATATGGTAATGATGGCTGAATGTGACAGCCAGGGGCTAGTGGCATTGTGTCCGACGCCTTCCCAAAGCCCACGGATCTCTGCATGCAGGTTGAGATACAACCAAAAGAGGTTTAATCTCCAGGTTTTTAAGGCAGAGCAGTAGGGGGAAGAGTCTGTTGTGCAACATTTCCCGCTAGTTCAATGACCAGCTGATGATTTCATCCCGGACACCGAATATTGCACTTCAATAAAGGGCCCTTCCCCAACACCGAAAGTGAGCAGCCATCAAAGAGAAAAACACACAGGTCTGCGAAGTTCACCCCCCCGCACTTGAACAGGGCCTTTCAGAAAAGCGTTAAGTGAATCACATCGCATCAGTACATCTACTTCCTCAACCCTGGAAACCAGGGGCCCTTCCCAGGAGCATTGGGACAAATCCCAGGATGGACATCCCAATAATGTTAGCCATAAACAATTCCAATTCTAAAGAACCAAAGACTAATGTGTGTCCCCCCAAAATATAACTATTATCATGAAACAGTTCATCATCTATTGATGCGTTTATATTACGCTTATATTTTTTAACGTGGCCTTATGGGAGTTCTTTCTTTTTCTTCAAACATGAAATGCTTCTTATTATAAATGGGGGTCAGACTGGCACGCCCCCCCATTTTATTTCTGAAAATTACCAATATAGTGCTGATGCTGTTATCTTTATATGTTTTTGTTTTCAGCTCCAGGCTGAATTAGATTTCAAGTCTTATGAAGTTATAAAAAGCTGCTTTGGACATGGAAGGTAGAAAGAGGCCACTTTCAACCACATTTGTTAAGAGAGGGACAACTTTGGAAAAAACAAAAAGGAGCATTTAGTTTAAGCCCTTATAAAAAAAGACATTTTTCAAAAAAAACCAGAGAAGTCAATTGAACACCTGAAGTGGCGAAATACATAAAGAAGAAACCAGTCAGCCATCCACTGTAGCTTTGTATATCTCGAAGGAGCTTTGAATGCGGTTGAGTAGACTCTGTGCAATCCATCGAGCAAAATGAAGCCCAAAGCAGCTCAAGGAGGTGAACAGAAAGTAAAATGGATTGGCCTCAAGGGCCCGGAAACAATTCTTGTACACTATGAGGAGAGTGTCTCTTCCATCTGTCCATCCATTTACTTATCAAAGATCCAGGGCCGACCGAAGACAGGAATCAATACACACAAACACTTTCATTCATTCCAGGGCAATACACATATAAAATCCAAATGAAGACCTCCAGCAAAGTCTTCTACTTTTTTTTAAATTTAAATGTATGCCAGGCATCTGGGAAATAAAAGTGGTGCAGCATGAGACTGTGACTGTCTGTGCTGTTGTCTCATCAAGATTGCTTATGGCTGGGGTTCCCAGCTCCTGTCATTCTTTTTGTGGAATAAAGGAGTGAGAATGTATGGATGATAGATGAGGACCTGTCACCAAATGGCATCCTGTCCATGGTTGGCTTGCTTTTTTGGGTGCAGAAAGGTTGCACCCTCACAAACCTGCAAAACGAATAAATAGGTTCAAGATCAAATATATGAAATTGTGCGGTTTCTTATTATTTGTGAAGCTTTTATTTATCATCTGCAAAATAAAATCTTATTGTTGTGATGTAAAATATAGGTAGACAGAAAATTGGCTCTGGAAAAAAATCCTTTCATGTGCCAAAAAAGAGATGGATAAAAGAAATAGTTAACTATGAGATAGATAGATAGATAGATAGATAGATAGATAGATAGATAGATAGATAGATAGATAGATGAAATGCACTATACAGTATAAGATAGATAGATAGATAGATAGATAGATAAGATAGATAGATAGATAGATAGATAGATAGATAATGATAGATAAACAGAAATTCACTATATAAGACAGATAGATAGATAGATAGATAGACAGATAGATAGATAGATGGATAGATAGATGATAGATGATAAACAGAAATTCACATAGACAGATAGATAGATAGATAGATAGATAGATAGATAGATAGATAGATAGATAGATAAACAGAAATTCACTATATAAGACAGATAGATAGATAGATAGATAGATAGATAGATAGATAGATAAACAGAAATTCACTATATAGAATAGATAGATAGATAGATAGATAGATAGATAGATAGATAGATAGATAGATAATGATAGATAGATAGATAGATATGCACTATACAGTATAAGATAGATAGATAGATGATGTGATAGATAGATAGATAGATAGATAGATAGAACAATAAGTGTTGTCACTTATGCAGAACACACTGGCACCATGATAACCAAGAAAATAGTAAAATACACAACTTTAAAAATAACTTCCGATGCCACAGCATTAGTGCAGCAGTTTGCCAAACTGAGGGTGTTATGGCAATGGCACCCTCAGTACCCTACTTCCAACAGCTTGTAAAAATATTTGAATAAATATTTTTAAAATGTTTAAATACTGTATCACCAAGCAAAGTGAAAAACTATAATGCTAAAATACTTCATTCTTAAAAAATGTATGTCTGATGAAATGGTTCCTCTATACAGAAACTTGTCTCAAATACTTCCATTCAATGAAACAGAGGTATTAATTTACTGGGTCGGGGTCCAATTACACATTAAATCCTAATTTATTCAGTCCTCCAGTGGCTAATAGGAAGTCATTGTTTAAATGTACACTGGTTGCCTCATCTTTTGTTCTCCATTAACCTCATGAATCTGCATAACCTCTGATTTTCAGCACCATCCCACCACTCAAGCCATGAGACCAATTCGGCCACAATGGAAGAAACATTCACTCCGATGCTCAAACAGCAAAGCAAATATTCAACGATACACTATATTCAGCTGCAGATGCTAAAGCAGATAACAACTGTCTAATTCTAAAAGTGCAGGCAAAGCTTATATGTCTGCAGAAATGTATTTTCAATTCGTTTTGCCAAAAGCTGCAGCAGGTTGGGGAGGACAGGTCCATAATATTGGGAATGGTATTGATGGGCTGCTATAATTAGGGTTTATGTCGAAACTCCGTGATGCAGTGTACAAGTTATGAAATCCAATCGCCCACTTAATTAGGGTTTAATCAGAGCTAATTAGACACGCCTGTTACCACAGATTAGGCGCGTAACCCATCCGCAGCACATGCTAATCTCCCATTTGAAAATGAATCGCGGCGTGTAATGTCGTGATCTGCTCGCGCTATTAATTAACGTGATGTCAAAGACTATAAAGTTAAGGCACTATAACACTGATAGGAATGCTTTAAAAATACAGAGATCCTCAAATACATCGATCTTCTTCAGTTTTAAAGTGGTTTATTAAAAAAAAAAACACGAATATTGCTCAATATCAAAAATGTCGTCTATGGGGTTATTAACTCCACTGATATTTGATTTTGGGCAATGTCTAACTCTTTGCGATTATTAAAAAGCGATTTGGTAAGCCACTGGACATGTAAAACTTTCAAAAGCACCCAGTTCGACTCCGTTGGCCTCGGAACTCGCCATGCCAGGTTCGACTTGTGCTTCATTATCGACTACAAAGACTTAATAAAATTCCTCGAAAACAAATCTCATCAAGGCAACAAATCCAAGTACCAATAAGCGCTTGTAATCTTCGGAAAATAGGGTCGTTTGATCTCCAACCTCAGCTTGGAAACGGAATTGTATTTAAACTGTTAAAGGAACCGGAGGTGCATCAAAGGAAATCTTCGTATACGTATAAACGAGTTTTCGTATATCTTCCATCCATTTAAGACAACGCCTATCCGCACAAATCCTGCAGGCATCTGACGTGAGGTGCGGGCAGTTTCACATCTGAATACTTCATATACTTTTAGCTCAACTAAATTTAAAAGTCGATTAAAACTAAAAACCCCGATCTATTAAAAGTTAGCTTAGAATATAGTTATGGAAAACCTCTCAATAAATAAAATAAACTACAACAAAATCGTCGGAACCACTTTACGATTACTCATTAAGTCTCTCTATAAGTGGAAAAGACGAGCCCCAAATAAACCTCATGGAGTTTTAATTTGACTCGCCAAATCTCTGATTTCTGATTTATTAACCTACAAAGAAAAAAAAGTTATGCATTTTGGTTAGCTGTTCAGTATGTTTCCGGTTTTGAGTTTCATTGGTACCTTTTGTTGTAACGTTTATATAAAAAATTTTGTTTGGTTACTGGGTGATAAATGATATTTATCCTATAGAAATCAATGCCTTTTTTTTTCCGTAATGCTACTCGGTCAATGAGTTGTGACCACTGTTTGGAATCGTGCAGCGCTTTTGACGTTTCATTTTATCTATTGGATTTAAGTTTTCATAACCTGACCAAAAAGATTTTTCCAAATAACTTGGGTGCTTGAGAATCGATCCAAAAGACAGGGCTGAAATTGTGACGGTGGTCTTATTTTCTCCCCCCGTGTGAATGAGCAGTAGCCTAATTAACAAGTGGAAAGTCAAGGTTGTTGTCTTAACGTTTACTGGCTAAATGCTGCACTAGAACTTAGCGATTGTGTTAACTTTAGCATCATTAAAACAAAGTAGTGGATATTGTAGTATGCTTTGTTAAACACAAAACAATAGATAGTAGCCAAAAGTCCCCCGGTCCATAGCAAAGAACTATTCAGGTATACTTAAATATCAAATGAATGACATTATAGAAAGCGTTTACGATTTCTCAAGTGTTGTACATCTAGTCCAGCGTTATGAACTTCAGCTTCAATGTACCATTAGATTAGTAATCGGTTTTGCATCTGGTTGTCAATTTCTCACGCATACACAACAACCCCATAATACCACTTCGGTCTAAGCAGCTTTAAGCTTTCACACAAATGCTTGTTGGTAAACACTAAGACCTGAGCCTCGATCTTCTGCATCAGTTACAGAGAGTAGTGCCAAGTGCAAGGCCGGTGCCGAAATCGTTACTTAGGTGGACCGGAACTAGCAAGTAATTAAGATCGCCATGTATAAATAATATACGATTAGTAGAAACTCGGTGGCAGATGCTGTCCTGCTATACAAATTGCCCAATATGACAAGTTAAATAACAGCGCTTGCCTGCAACAAGACTCGCCGTGCACTTTGTTAAACGAGCGCTTCAGCTGACATCTCCGCTGGGGCCCATGAAACCTCTCCCGGGTGCCCGTGTTGAAGGGGATGAAGAAACGATTTAGAGCTTTAGGCCAGCAGTAAAATCCGCAATCCGTCTTTTACCAAAAGGGGTTAAAGTTCAGAACCTTCAAATTTATAAACAAACCACCCGGCATTTTCGCATCACTCCCAGAAAGCCCAACGAAGAGATGTTTAAAGTGATGGTCAAATGTTAACAATGCATCCGCCCCATCCTGGAAGTTTTACTTGGACACACTAATCGCGAACAATCGGGCAGAGATAATGAGATTGAAAAAGGATGTTACCTGCCGTCCAGCCGCTATCAGCATCGATAACCATATCAAAACATGACTGAGCCCAATGCGCTTCCCCAACGACAGGCAGGCTCTCCTTTTCTGAATTAAATCCCTCTGACGTTCCACAAAATCATAGAATATTCCTTTCAAATGGAGTTAGACGATGGCCAGTGGATCTACAAATCTGGCATTTAAATGGTTCTAAACTTAAAATATTTACTCTAAATATTGTCACTACAACATAATTGCAGGTTTGTTTGTTATTTATTTTTTCTTTTTAATAATTTTCCTATAACGCCAGAACGCCGGCGAGAGAGGTCTCGCTCCTTTGAAGGCTTCTCCGTCTACTTTCAGAAATCCCTGTCTTTCTCTATTCTCTTCTGTGATCCTCCTAGCGGGAGGCAAGCGAGATTTTTACTCGGGTATTGTTTGCCTCCCTGACACCCCGGTCAATGAATGGACATTGATACACAGCTCCGGCTTGAAGGCACGTTGGAGGAGGGGCGTCCAATGGCAGAAGGGCTACGCGCATTGGGCGGGGGCGCGTCCCATCCGACACTTGCCAACTCAATGAAGCCACCTCGCCGTGGCTGGGCCTTCTGTGTGCGAGTCACACGTGGGAGGACCTCACTTGTGTTTACAAACTTGAAGATGTGGACACGCGCAAGCATGGAGCTCCAGTACGCACGGTCTGCTCAGGCGAGCGTGAAGCCATTAGGGGGGCTGTTACTGCTCCTTACTGTAACGGAGGACAGCAGATCATTATCGGAACGCACCACTGTTAGTGCTCTTCCACTTGTTTTTGTTTATGGTCCGTATATTACATTTATACGGAGGATTTATGAATGTAGTGCTCATAGTTTTATTAATTCTGTTATTAATTAACGGAATTACATCTTCTATACACCACTTTAAATAAAAATGACAATGTTGCATTCAGCAATTTAAAAAAAAACACGTTTTCTATGTAAATATGGATTTAAAAAAAAATCAAATCGAATTCCATGCTTTCAAACTCCAAAGACACATTTGCGTCGGATATTCACAGATTTCTATGGCATGTACAGTGGATTCTGAAAGTATTCTGACCCCTTCATTTTTGCACTTTATTGTGTTGTAGTCTTAATTTTAAATTGATAAATTGGCCGTTTTTGCCTATCAATCAACACTCACTAATGGAAGTGAAAATATATTTTCAGAAAGTTTCATCACTTTATTAAAAATCAAAACAAATCTCTCATTCAAAAATATTCAGGCTCTCGATCCAATATTTTGTGAAAGACCCTTTGGCAGCAATTACGTTTATCGTCATCTTGGGTAAGACTCCACAAGCTTTGCACACCTGGATTTGGGCACTTTATTGCCTTCTTATTGGCAGATCCTCTCAAGCTCTGTTAGATTGAATGAGAAGAGTCTGTAAGCTGCCATCTTCAGGTCTCTCCACATGGGGTTTAAGCTTGGGTCACTCAATGACACCCACAGACTTGTCCTGAAGCCATTCCAGCATTGTTTTGGCTGTATGCTTCGTTCAGGTCATTGTCATCCCACCAGTATGAGGTGGTGGGCACTCTGGAGCAGGGTGTCTTCAAGGACCTCTCTGGAGTTGGCTGCATTCATCCTAACTTCAGTCCTGACCAGTCTCCCTGTCACCATAGCACAATACTGTCAACCACCATTGCTTCACTGCTGCGATGGAATTAGGCAGATGATGAACAGTGCCTGGTCTTCACCAGACGTAGTGCTTGGAGTATCAATCAAAGAGTTTAATTTTTCATCTTCTGCTCTCAGAGTCCCTTAAATGCTGTTTGGTGAACTTCAAGCAAGGTGTCAGACTGTATGCCTCTTGTTCAAAAGTGGCTTCCGCCTGGCCACTCCACCATAATAAATGCCTAAATGATGGAATCCTGCTGAAATGGCCATCCTTCCAATAGGTTCTTCTCCAATCTCAGCAGAGGATTTTTGAAGCTCTGCCAGAGTGGCCATTGGGTACTTGGTCACCTCTCTGACCAAGACCCATCTTGTCCATTTAATCAGTTTGGCCAGTCTGTCAACTCTCAGGAGAGTCCTGGTGATTTCCAAACTTCTTCTATTTCACAATTCTGGAGGCCACTGAGTTCCTGGGAACACTCAGAGCTTTGGAAATGGTGGATTCCTTGGCCCTGATCTGTGGCCTCATCACAATTTGATCAGAGACATCTACAGAGAGTTCCTTGAACTTCATGGTTTGGCTTTTAACCTGACTTGCAGTGTGAATTGTGGGACCTTCTATACAAAGCTAGACGTGGTCCTCTCTTAATGATGACCGATCAATTCAGTTTGTTGCAGGTGGACTCCCGTTAAGTTCTAGAAACATCTCAAGGAGGATTAAAGCAAACAGGATGCGTTTGAGTACAACTTGGGGTACCACAATTAAAGGTTGGAATACTTCCAGCTATGAGAGGTTTCAGCTTTGATTTGTAATCATTTTGTAAAGCTTTGTGAAAACATATTTTCATGTCATTATGGGTTAATTAATGTAGATAAATGGTCAAAATAAAAAATGATCCATTTAAAATTAAATCTCAGCACAATAAAGCGTGCAAAAGTGAAGGGCTTCTGAATACTCTCTGAATATCTTACTATATAAAAGCGGTCAGGATTGTCCTTCCATCCGTGAGTACTACATGAGGCGGAGTTTCACGCCCGTCCATTTTGCAATGCACAATGGGATTTGTAGTTTCGTTTTCCAGGTAAAAGATGATTTTCTACTCCAGTGCGATATCTTCTTTCTTACTATATAAAGCGGTCGGGATTGTCCTTCCGTCCGTGAGTGGAAAGCTTATCACAGACTTACTACTTGGCAGCTTGCGATGAAGCACATGATGTGACAGAGTTCTGTGCTCCCATCTGCCCTTGCTTTTGGCTGCGATGCCTGGAAAAATAGACAAATATGACTCTGGAAATAATTAATGTTGATGGAGTACAAATGCCTCACACGTAGTAAATATCAGGGGGTTCAAAGAGCGACCTCAATAATAGGAAAAAGTTTAAATTTCATCACAAAATAAAGAAACTACAGCGTGTTAAAGTAATACGCTCAAATGCAATATAACCAAATTAATGAGTTTGTATAAAATATCAAATTGATCTACATATTAAATTGCCTTAAGAAGTGGTCAACTTTAAAGTCGGTCATTAAAAGGCGGGTCAGCCTAGTCCTTATATATGGCGTGTTTCTCAGTACAGTATGCAACTCATGTGTAAGGATTATTGAGGGTGCTTGACATGTTTGTTTAGTACAATGAATATTTTTACCTTAAAGGTTTTCTTTTCACTATCCAGCGTACACGTTGTGTTAGTTCACAGTGTCCCAGTGTCCCAGTGTAGTGTGAGTATGTACTGTATGTTGTGACATGTTTCAGTGTCCATGAGTATCATGGGACATTTCTCAGCTGTCCCACTAAGTGTGTGTGTGCAGAATGTAGTAGAGATTCTGCAGTATGTGACATACAGTCAGTCATTATCCAACCGCTATATCCTAACACAGGGACACGGGGTCTCTGGAGCCAATCCAGCCAACATAGGGAGCAAGGCAGGAACAAATCCCTGGGCAGGCGCCAGCCACTGCAGGCACATACACACCAAGCACACACCAGGGCGCGCACCTAACCTGCATGTCTTTGGACTGTGGAGAAACCCAGCCAGACACGGAGGGGGCGGGCGAACCCAAGTCTCCTTACTGCGGGTAGCAGCGCTACCACTCGCACCGTGCCACCTGGTGACATACAATATAAGCATTTTGGAAAACATTTGCCTGAATAACACGATTAATGTTTCAGGCAGCCTAAGTATTTCAGCTTCAAGTTCAAGACGTATTTGCTATATCTAAACGTGGATATTGAATCCTTATTTGTGTGTATTCTCCCAGAAACGAGTGAAAGACAAATAAATCAATAAAATGAAGATTTGATGCTGGACTCGAGGCCATGAGGCTTCGCACTATCCATTGTGCTTTTTAAAAGCTGCTTTGGTTTTTTCATGTCATTTTAAAACTGCTAACACTCAGTGCTGGTGTAAATATCGAACTATTACATACCAGAAGGCAGCTGTTGTACATTTATTTTCATGAATAGCTTTCTTTACTTGATTACAGGAAGAAAAGCTATGTCCTTTAGCAAAATAAAATGAAAGAAAGGGTTTTGTAGTTTTGCTTCTCCTTGCATCATCTTTCGAGTTTGCTGCATTCTTCACGGATGAATATTATGACTTGTATGTGTGCAATGTGCTTTTTTAATGTACATGGATGTAAGTATATTCTAGAAAACATATCGACTGTTCATTTCTTGGCACACCCTCCATAAAAACCTCTTATGGCATCGCGGGGTTTTCCCAAATACTTGTGTTGTCTTCCCAGAACAGCTAGCGTGTTCGCGATCAGCCTCTGGTCGTCCTCCATTACTGGCTACACTCGAGTCACTTATAAGGGGCCAGCAGCCAACCTATTAGATATGTGGAGAGGGGTCGGAGCACAAGGCGACCATGCAAACTACACACAGGCCACAATCTGGTCCCGGCTGGCACCCGCTCACCCTGGTTATGTACTTTGATTATGAAATCTTCATGCATTGTATCTGCAAAACAAATAATTAACATACTGTACAGTTGCACCATACATAAAGTCTGTTCTGACAAGGCAGAACATTGTGGAAGTCTCCGGACGTTGAAATCCTCGCATTGAGCTGATAGAGGCTCATGGACGGCACGGTGACGCAGTGTGTAGTGTTGCTGCCTCACAGTTAGGAGACCCGGGTTCGCTTCCTGGGTCCTCCTTGCGTGGAGTTTGCATGTTCTCCCCGTGTCTGTGTGCGTTTCCTCCCACAGTCCAGAGACTTGCAGGTCTGGTGCATTGGCAATTCTAAATTGTCCCTAGTGTGGGTGTGTGTGTGTGTGTGTGCCCTGCGGTGGCGGCCCTGCCCAGGGTTTGTTTCCTGCCTTGCCCTGTGTTGGCTGGGATTGGCTCAGCAGACCCCGTGACCCTGTGTTAGGATATAGCAGGTTGATAATGGATGGATGGAGGCTCCCGGATATTATTTAACTAAACAGTACCAGAAGTGCATCCATTGCAATGTGTGCTTTTTACATCACTCGTGTGACTTGCTTTGATGCAGATCTTTAATTACACTCAACCCTGGAGCTAAATGGAAGACTTGACTCACTAAAGGGAACAAAATAGGGGCCTGTTTCTCCTGCAGACAGCAGGCTTATTCACCCAGGCCCGATCCACGCTTACTCGTCACATATAAATTTGAAGGCAAGTAGAGGAGGATTTCTTTCCTCACGTGCCTTGAGTTTATCATATAAAGCATGCTTTTTTTTCTTTACTTTTGGGGTCTCAAAAATCATGAAAAGAATTCAGGAAGGAGGCGGCAGTAGACAGTACTTGCAATCCTGCTTTAATGTAACAATCAATAATCTTATCTGCTGGCTTCATGGTCACATTTTTTTTGTTGTTTCTTATTTCTAACTCCTTTCCTTTCTTCAATGTAACAGATGAGAAATGGGTTTGGAATTAGCTTTACTTGTACTTTGAAGGTCACTCTGCCTCTGCTCATGTCTTTTATTCTTAAAGATTTGTCACCCCTTAGTTAATTTTGAGAACATAACACAATTTGGAGGGAGCACGAATGCCAGGGACTGTTTCTTCCGTCCCAAGTTCAGTCATGTCTGACATTCATTCATGTTTACGTGTAGTCACCAACCTTGTAGGCGGGATAGTGTACATCACGTGTATTTATCCAGATATATACAGTAAAGCAAATGTGAACACTAACAGAAATGTTTTGTTATTTGAGTAGGCTACCACTGACAAGCTGGTCTGAAACAAAATGTCCAAACATTGGCAGAAACATTTTCAGTCAGTGGGGAAAAGCCACTAAGAACCAGAAGGCGGTCTCCCTGCCAAAAGTCTATCCGTCCTTTATATTTAATCAGTTTAGTCAACAGGGCAGGGGGACCAGTTGGAGGCGAAACCAACTGTGGGTGAAATGCCAACCCTTCAAAGGCAACATTCATGGACTTGCCAATCCACCAAGTAATTTAGAGACACCTGACAATTACAAAATTAAAAATGTGCAGCCACAGGTCAGTGCCTGATCAATGCCCTGTTCAGGGCTCGCGTCCTGCCAACGCTTTCTGCACTGGCCCCCACTGTAGAGACTAGGAATTGCATTATGGGGAGTGCAGGAGAAAAGTTGGATGTGGCAGAAATTAGAAGTTGAGAATGATGTGTAAAATTACAAAGAAGTACAGAATAAGAAATGAGACAATCAGAAGTGCAGCAAAATAGGAGATATACTAAGAAAGTTCAGGGAAGTAGGATTAAGTGGTATGGACACGTGATGAGGAGAGACAGTGAATATGTGGGCAAAGAGTGATGGGAATGGAAGAGAAACCGATGGAGACCAAAGATGAGGTGGATGGATAAAGTAAAAGAAGATCTGAAGGAATGAGGAGGTGCAGGGCAGTGTTTGGAAGGCTAATCATGCAAATGGACCCACATAGAAGTGGGAAGAGAGAAGGAAGAAGAAGAGGTCAATGTTTGGTTACATATAATTTATTCCAAAGCTACTGTGGGATATGCCTGCCCTATCGGCCAGCTGCCCACATTCTGTACAGTTACCCCGGTATCAAATGCCTCTCAAGCAGTGCTAAGCTGTTCGATGGGTGAAATGAGTGACTGTCTAGCGATTTCTGAGAAACGTAAAATGCAAAGTGCTGGAAGCCAGAAGTGTTTATCAAAGGAGCACATCTTGGCCATTTGCTCCATATCAGTATATGTAAAAGAGCACAAGGTATCAAAAAGTGGACTGTATTATTA
Source organism: Polypterus senegalus (assembly GCF_016835505.1). NCBI lineage: Eukaryota > Metazoa > Chordata > Cladistia > Polypteriformes > Polypteridae > Polypterus > Polypterus senegalus. The sequence goes on from NW_024381990.1 coordinate 19,906, forward strand.
ATCAAATTTAGAGTATTTAACAAATAGTGAATGTTTAAATAAAAATAAATAGCTGAATACTGAATGGAGCCACCTAGTACATGTTTGCCCTGAATTTGGGAGTATTGGGGTGGTTTAGCTGGGGTGGAGGGCTGTCTCCCTTTCCCACCCTTTAGATTTGCTGAATTTCGGCCCTCTGTCTATTGACTGCAAGCTCTTTTCGACTCAGGCCTTTCAGCGGTTGGCGCTTTAACACCACTCAGTGGTCACGCCAAGCTCTTCCCAGAATCACTCAGTGGTCAGGGGGTAGGACTAGGGGAGGGTGTCCAACCCAAACCTGAGGGCCCAAATCGCTGCAGGTTTTTTTAACAACCCTTTTCCTAATCAGTGACCAATTTTCATTGCTAACCAATTCTTTTTCCTTCATTTAATAGCCCTATTTTTAAGGATTCAGTCCTCTGAATTAATTGTTTTCTTCATAATGCGAAAATAGAATGGATGTGAAGGCCCTTCAAATTACGCTAAGTCAGGATTAAAACTCTAACTAATTCACCCAAACAGTTACTTTAATGAGAAGCCAACTTGCTGTTGATTAAACCTGTTATTTCACCCATTGTCAAGCCCCTGCTATTATTCTACCAGCAGGCACTTCAAAATTTTGATTTTCTGTTTTTTTTTAAGAACGCCATCAAAAAACTTTGGTGACCTGAGAGATCAACCCATGAGACCTTCCTTCACCTTTTATTTATTTACAGATATTGTGTGATGGACACAGTTTAGGCATTTTTGGCTTTTATGTCTCATTATTGTTTGGCTGCCAATTAAGAAAAAAGAAACAGTTTTAGGGTCTGAGTCAAGTCAATTCAAATTAGGCAAAAGTAGTTAATTACTTACTTACTTACTTATGCCCCCCACCCTTCCAGGGTATGGGCATGAAAGGTAGATCTCCAGAGATTTCTGTCCTGGGCCATTCTTTCTAATTGACTCCAGGTGTAGCCCATCCTTGTGATGTCTGCCTCGAGGTCGATCGTCAGGTGTTTCTTGGACGGCCTCTCTTCGCTTTCTTGGGGTTCCATCTGAGAGCCTGTTTGCTGATACTAGCTTGCGGTTTCGTAGGGTGTGCCCTATCCATCCCCATCTTCTATTCCAGATTTCTGCTTCTACTGAAGGTTGGCAGAGTCCTTCCCATAGGTTGGTGTTACTGATGGTGTCTTGCCAGCAAATATGGAGGATCTTTCTGAGACAGGTGTTAATGAATGTCTGGATTCTTCAGGTGGTGGTTCTGGTTGTCCTCCAGGTTTCGGCCCCGTACAACAGTACTGATTTCACATTGGCGTTGAACAGACGTATCTTGGTGGTCAAGGTCAGTTCTCTGGAATCACAGATGTTCTTGAGCTGGATGAAGGTGGCTCTTGCTTTGCCGATCCTTGCCTTGGCGTCTGTATCTGTTCCACCCTGCTGGTCGGATGCTGCCCAGGTAGGTGAAGGACTGTATCTCCTCCAGGGAACTTCCATTCAGTGTGACTGGAGTTGTTGTTGGATTGATCTTAAGAATCTTGGTTTTCTCCGTGTGGATGTTGAGTCCAACCTGTGATGATGTGGCTGCCAACACACTGGTCTTTCTTGCATCTGCTGCTGACTGTGGGAGAGAAGTGGAGATCATCGCAAACTCTAAGTCTTCAAGGCTCCACAAGGTCCACTGGATTCCATTCCTCCGTTCACTGGTGGATGTCTTCATGATCCAGTCAATAGCGATGAGGAAGAGGAACAGCATCCCTGTGGACTCCCATCTTCATTGAAAGCTGTTGGTAAGCTGCCTCCATGGATCACTCTGCAGGTTATTCCCTTGTATGAGCTCTTGATCAGGTTGACCACCTTGGTTGGGATGCCATAGTGCCGGAGGAGCTTCCACAAGGTCCCTTGATCCACACTATCAAATGCCTTCACATAGTCGACAAAGTTGATGTACAACGGTGTGTTCCACTCCAAGGACTGCTTGACTATGATGTGCAGCATTGCAATCTGGTCCGTGCATGATCGATTCTGCCGGAAGCATGCTTGCTCGTCTCATAGTTGTGGATCGGCACGTCCTTCATCGTTCAAGGAGGATCCGGTTGAAGACCTTGCCTGGCACTGACAGAAATGTGATGCCTCTGTAGTTGTTACAGTTACTGAGGTCCCCTTTTGAAAGCTTGACTAGGTACCCCTCCTTCCAGTCAGTCGGTATCTCATCCTCCTCCCAGATCTTCTCGAAAACAGCATCTCCACTGATGCTTCCAGGTCTACTTTCAGGGCTTCTGCTGGTATGTTGTCAGGTCAGCTGCCTTCCCATTCTCCATCAGGGTGATGGCCTTCCTGATCTCTTCTCTGGTCGGCTTACCACAATTGATGGGGAGATCTTTGTTGGCTGGGTTGATGTCTGGAGGGTTTGGTGGTACTGGTCTGTTCAAAAGCCCCTCAAAATGTTCAGACCATCTATTCATCTGCTGCTCTAGTCCTGTGGATAGCCTTTCCATCTTTGTCTTTAGAGTCGCTCTGGCCTGTTGTACTTTCAGATAGTTTCTTAGTTGTGTCATGCAGCTGCTTCATGTTGTCGTTTGTACACTGCCTGTCCTGCTTCAGCTGCTAATCCGTCTATGTAGTCTTTCTTGTCCTTCCTAATGCTCTTCTTCACTGCCCTATGGGCTTCTGCATATTCCTCTTGGGCCTTAGCTTTTGATGCCCTAGTCCTGCTGTTTGACTGCCACTTTCTTCTGTTTCCTCTCTTCTATCTTTCCCAAGGTCACAGCTGTGATCCACTCTTTGTATGATGTTTTTCATTCCAACCACTTCTTGACAGGCTGTTCTCAGTGTCTCTTTACTGCCTGCCAACTGATCTGTACACTACTTCCTTCCTCTTCCTGGTGCAGTTCTTGAGCACCTTAAACTTAGTTCTTCAACTGTAGTCCAAACTGTTCCTGACGCTGGAGATCTTTAGACGGCTGACATCATACTCACTCTACACTATGTTGTTTCCTTCCAGTTCTTCTTCAACTTCAGCTGAATGCTGGCTACTACTAAGTGGTGGTCAGAAGCCACATCTGCTCCTCTTCTAACTCTAACATCCTGAAGGATCTTCTAAACTTCTTGCTAATGCAGATGTGGTCAATCTGGTTCTCTGTCAAGTTGTTCGGTGATACCCAGGTATTTTTGTGGATCCGCTTGGAGGAAATACTACCTCAATGACCAGGTTATTGGCGAACACAGTTCCGTAAATCTCTCCATTATCAGTTCATTACTCCCAGCCCGTGGATGCCCATGACTTGTTCATATCCTGTGTTGTCGGGTCCAATCTTGGTGTTGAAGTCTCCCATAAGGATGACAATGTCTCTGGCTCGAAATGTTCTACGATTTTCTGCAGTCTGTTGTAGAACTGGTCCTTATCTTCTTCATCAGAGTCATTGGTTGGGCGTAACTCTGGATGACGTTGAGTTTTATCTTCTGTGTTTGGTTCTGAAGGATGCTGTGATGATTCTGGTGCGTGCGCCTCCCATCCAATCAGTGCCCTCTGTGCTTGTTTAGACAACATGAAGCCTACTCCTACGTATGGGGTGCATTACTCTCTTTATGCCGAGTACAGCAACAGCTCTCCGTCATTAATTTCTCTGTCCGACTTGTGTCCATCTGGTTTCACTGATGCCCAGCATGATCAGGTTGTTCTTTTCATCTCGCGGCTACCTGTGCCATCTTGCCTGTCTCATAAATGGTCTTGATGTTCCATGCACCGATAAGGGTTCTCCTGGTTGGAAAGAAGGGTAGTCGGCTCGGTGGTTTACTTTGCTTTCACCATCTAGCGTCATCGTCCTCCGAGTTGACAGAGATCCTTCATCTTCCAGGAAGTTAGTCTCTGTTTCTCTTTGGCGTTTCTATAGCGTTGGGGTTTTCGGGTGGGGTTTGCCAACGCCCACCCTCCTCCTTTTCATCCAGGCTTGGGACCGCAATGGCAGAGTTAAAAAGTAGTTAATTGGCAGTAAAGCTGGTTACTAATTAAGAAGATGGCTAGAATGAACACCTGCAGCCACTGCGGCCCTCCAGGACTGGAGTTAGACACCCTGGCCTAGGGCCTTAGATGATGACTTCCGGTCCAGAAGAGCGCCATTTCCGGTTCCGGGCCCTTTGATGATGACACTTCCAATATGGGCCTTAAAGCCACCATCTTACCACCAGTGAATCAGTTCTGTTTTGGACTCAGTCTTGTGAACAACTCGGTTCTTTTCATAAGCCTTTTCAGTCAGTGATATTATCGGTGGCTGCCCCAAACCTTTTCAATGTCTGGTCTGTGTTTCTATCACATGTAGTCTGCAATGTAAAGTTCTTATATCGAGATTTTCATCAAAATGATCTGAAGCTAAAACAGATCATTTTCAGTCTTCACATTTTCTGTTAAGTGTTTTATTAAATCAAACAGTGCAAGATGAACCAGAGATTAATTGAAACAAGCTAGATGGTGAACTGCTGACTCTTTGTCATTTACATCTTATTGCTAATAAGACCATTAAAACAGTGAATGCAGCTGTTTAAGATTGAAATAAGCAGTCAAGGGTGGGAACTTTGCAAGTGAGACCACAAAATGAACCATCAAAATGTCACTTGAGCAGTAAGTGCTTCATCAGCAGCAATTGACTTCTCATTAAGAAACGGGGCTGGAACAAAACCTGCAGCCACTGGCTCTTCAGGACCGACATGCCTACCCTCTAGAGAGTCTAGGGGTTAAAAAGACCAAATACAGTACTATGAAGACACTAAATGCAAGCCTAAACATTTCAAGTTTCCCCCATTAAATCCAGGCCACCTGGCACAATCTTGCTGTGCCCCTGTCGGTGCTGCTCAGTTCGGGTCCACCATGACCCTCTGATTCATTTCAGTTTTGTTTATTTTAATGGTTGGCTCAGAACAGTAGGACAAGCTCAGATGCAGACTTTACTCATTACTAATAATACTGAGTGCATATAAAGACAGACAGGAAAACAAAAGCAGTTTCAAGTTGATTCACATAAATGGAGTCAGCCCAGTGAGATCTTGTCTGTCAATTCATTGTTAAACTGTGGTCTACTACTTAACAGTCAAAACTGCCAAGTTCTCAAGGAGCAAATGTCCTTTGTGTCTCCTCCACACACCATCCTGAGTTCTTCTCCTGTCAGTCAATTTTCAGGTTTTTTTCTCTTTCAAATTTCCAGCTTTTTGGCTGAAAATATACCAGGCTGTTGATTTTATTTCTTGCTGCTTTTATTTTGTAAAAATTTCTGTTTCACATTAAACTCTGTTTTTTTGCTGACCATCTTCCATTTTCATCCTATAGTGCGAAATGTGATTTTTTTCTGTTTTGTTACAGTGTTTAATACCTAAAAAGTTTAATTTCCTTCATTTTTTTTTTTTCGTAGCATTTGTACTTTATGTGAATTCAAATAGTGAGCTCACTAAAGCACGTGTTGAACTCTGGAGAGCGCAGTGGCTGCAGGTTTTTTATTCTAACCATCTTCTAATTAGTGACCAGTTTATTGCTGCTAATTAATTTATTTTGCCTTAGTTTTAATTCTTGGCCCCTTAGATGTTTCTTTTCCTTAACACAGCCAAACAATAATGGACACAAAACAAGCCTCCCCATGACCAGTTCACCTGTGCCCATCAGTATCTGAAAATAAAGAAAGGTGAAGCTCTTTGGGAAGGTTTTCTCTCAGGTCCCCCAAAACATTTTGATGGCGTTCTTAGAAAAAACAGAAAATCATCAGTTTTGGAAATGTCTGCTGTGGCAGAATGAGAGCAAAAACAAGCTGTAAAATTTAAAAAACGAGTTTAATTAACACAAAAATCGACTTCTAATTAAGAGATTGCTTGGAGTGAAATTGGTTGAGTTTGAAATCCCAGTTTAGCTGGTCATCTGCTGAAATGGGAAAAGGAGTTTGAGGCCAGACTCGCTTGTCATTTATTGGCTCCCTTTAAATCCCTTTCTGTTTGGCTGCCATTTAATGAAAAAAAGAATAAATTCAGAGGACTAAATCCTTAACAACAAAGCTATTAAAATGAAGGGAAAATAAGTTAATTAGAAGTGAAAACTGGTCACAGATTAAGAAAAGGGTGAGAATGAAAACCTGCAGCCACTCACGACCCTCCAGGCCGGGTTTGACACCCGATGCACTAATGTGTACAGAACAAAGAATACAAAGCAGAGGAGCTAATATTGCTGGGACTTTTCCCAAAGGTGTGATCATTAGTAAGCAACCATGTCAATTCTTAAATTTATGATATGCAATTTCATCATCATGACATTTTTAAAAAACTATCGCATAGGACTCAAAACTAACACAAGCAGTTAAAGAAAATACACAGTAAAATTTCCAGATCTACTAAGCAAATACACCCTATTGAGCATCCTTCTATAAAAAAGCGGTCGAGATTGTCCTTCCATCCCATGGTGCTACGCAGGCGGAGTTTCACCCCCCCTGTCCATTTTGCAATGCATGATGGGATTTGTAGTTCGTTTTCCAGGTAAAGATGATTTTCTACTCCAGACTGTGGATATCTTTCTTCTTTCTTACTATATAAAAGCGGTCGGGATTGTCCTTCCGTCCGTGAGTGGAAGCGTGGGTATTCTTATCACAGACTTACTACTTGCAGCTTGCAGTCGAGCGACATGATGTGAGCAGAGTTCTGGTGCTCCCCGTTCCCTTGCTTTTGTGCGCGATCGCTGGAAAAATAGATAAATTATGTCTCTGGAAATAATTAATGTTGATGGAGTACAAATGCCTCACCGCATAGTAAATATCAGGGGGTTCAAAGGGCAACCTCAATATAGAAAAAAATTTAAATTTCATCACAAAAATAACAGAAACGACAGTATTAAAGTAATACGCTCAAATGCAATATAACCAAATTAATGAGTTTGTATAAAATATCAAATTGATCTACATATTGAATTGCCTTAAGAAGTAGTCAACTTCAAAGTCGTCATTAAAAGGGGGGTCAGCCTAGTTAAAAAATAAAGGAGACTCTGGAAATAAGTTAAAGCTGGAATTTATTTGAATGGGAAACCTGCTACCCTTGTGGGCCTGCATGAACCGCACCAAGCACCCATGGGCTGTGAGTTTGATAAATGAAATAATGGAGATGAGGGCTGATGCTGGCTCCCCTTCCTGCTTCTTCTTCTTGACTTCACTCATGTTTTAAGCGTGTTGTCCACAGCCTGCTCAGAAATGGTCAAAAGCTATGATGAACAAACAGGAACCTGCCACTTGGAGATGAACTCCACAAGTCTTAGCAAACACCCTTGGAGTTCTTTAGAAGTGAGTCTATTGTATTAAAGCTGCTTTGACTTCCTTGAGGTTCTGCTTTAGCCGTCTTCAATTAGACTGTTTTAATTATCATCACAACAACAAGCCCCATTCTTCAGTTCTTCAGCTTGCTCCCTGCGTAGTAGACGCCGGTGTTTAGGTGTCTGCAAATTGCTCAACAATGAAATTGTTCAAGTCCAAGTAAAGTTTATTGTCACACATATGGAGTATAGTCTTGTTCTTACTTGCAAGTCAAGCCAACATGCAACACGTTGTGACTCTTCAGCACCATGAGAAACAAGCATTGCTAGAGAAATGTGAACCTTGACTTGAGACCTCAAGACACTTCCTTTCTTGAATAGTGTGCTACAAACAAAGCTGCAACTTATCATACAATTTCAACACCATGGCATTCTTTAAAAGTATCTCCAAAGGAACCTGCCTCAAAACCTAGCACAAGTGGTTCGAAACAATCAGAAAAGCTGGCATCTCAACACCATCACAAACTCAAGTAAAAATGAATCTTGAGGATCTCGCCTCAATATCAGGTCTTACTAATTCAATCCATCCTCTTTACTTGTCATTTATACGGCTGTGGCTGGAATCTTGCATTTCAACTGGAGTAAAACTCTTCTTTAGAAACCACAAAGCGTTGGCTTTCCCTGTTTTCCCTGGGTGTTGCAGTGCTTCTTCCCTTCTTTGCCACCATTCTAATGGATTAATCTTTTCAGTGACATTTGTACAAAATGTTCCACAAGTCTAAAATGTTCCTGAGTGTCATACAATGGACACTTTCACCAATTTGGACAATTCTCCAGCCACTTCATTAGGTACTAGCAGAATACCAGGCGAGATGAAGTAGTGTAAAGAAGTTATGAAAAGAAAAGGAAAAATTTTAAAATAACATAACATGATTGTTAATGTAATTGTTTTGTTATTGATATGAGTGTTGTTGTCATATCTATTCTTAACAAATGAAAAGAAAAAATATATATATATATTTATATAGCATATCTTTGCAAAACAAAAGATAGAAATAAGGGGTCACATACACGTCTTCTTGCCTCTGCCTATTAAGTAATAAATTAAATTGATTATAAATTATTAACACAAAGTAAATGAAAAAAAAAAATCGGGAAAGAAACAGAAACCAGAACTTACCCCACAGCATCCACGGCTCAGCGTTAGAGCCAAAAGCGTGGTACACGAGGTTTGTGAGGTGTGCGCTAATTGCGCTCGTGCTACAACAGATTATAGTGTTGTTATACTATAAACTATTTACAGGGATCAACAGTTTTGAGAAGTTCATAACAAAAAAAATAAAATTATAGATAACATTTTACACTTTGCCATATGAGCAACTGTTGCTGGGGTGCCAGAATTCAACAAGGAAGAAATGAAACATTATTTTAAAATTTTTTAACGGATGACAGCTAGGAAAGTCTGCATGATATTATAACATCTGTTCATTCTATTTAAATTTTAAATAGAAATTTTATTTATAT
>NW_024381991.1:0-5250 GCF_016835505.1 Polypterus senegalus
TTCTGCTGACATTTTCCACAATTCTTTATGTCTATGACCCGAAGTCATTTCATTCTCTTAGTCAAAAGACTTCTTTCAAGGTGCCCCGGAAGTACTGCAGTTGTCCGTCCTCCTGACTCCTAAGTAAATCCGGGTTAATGTCATCGTGATATCTCTCTGGTTCTTGGTAAGCTCACCCTGGCGTCACCCACGGCACCCAACTGGGTTGAAGAGCCAGACTCCATGTCCCATGCAAGGAGCTGCCATCTAGCATCCCGGGGGATGTATTGTCCTGCAAAGGTTGTTTTCTTCAATTCAGGGACATCCTTGCGGACTAAAATGCCGTGCGTCCATCACAATATATATATTATAGTCCTCCCTGAAGTGTTCCAGGTGGTAATTGGCCTAATAAAGCTGAAAGCTGTGCAGCTCCTCCAGGTGGTGCCTACAGAGCCCAACAGGTCTGAGCCCTGAAGTCCCACACCTGTGGCCCCGAAGTAACCCAGGAGGTCTGCCACTATGTGTGTATTTGTATTCATGATTGTCGTTTCCAATATAAAAGAACAATTTACAGAAAAAGTGTTATTATAATCCAACCTAGACAAGTGTTATTTCTATCTATCTATCTATCTATCTATCTATCTCATTATCTATCTATCTATCTATCTATCTATCTATCTATTCATTATTTGGTAAAGTGTTAATTGGCGTACAACATGGCACATTATTCTAATGGGTTATGAACCCTGATCAACTTCATGTACCACTTTTTGCTTTTACTTTTTCTGCCTGCTTATTCTTGTGGATTCCCAGGCCCTGCATGACAGCACTTTGGATGGGAAAAGAAAAGAAAAGAAAGAAAGAAAAGAAAGAAAGAAAGAAAGAAAGAAAGAAAGAAAGAAAGGTCAAAATGACTTCTTGCGATTAGCCTTAGAAAGCTTTCAAAGTTCAGAGCGATAATTCCACTATTTCCATGTTTATGCATGTCTTTTTCAGAAATCGTACAAAGCCAGTTTATTATAAACACATGTGAAACCTGACCTGGTAGTTTGTTTCTTACAGTCTTTATTTCTTACTGTTCTCTAGCTATTAGTTCACAAACTAATTCTTCCTTGTTGCTCATTGGACTCTGTTCTGTGTTTTCATCGTGCTCATTCAGTAGGAGAAACAGAACATGGCCTCTATACTTGTATTTTCTATCACAGAGTGCAGGATTCTGTAAAACATGAAGCCAAGCTACTAGAGCTTTACAGAAAAGAGGAAGACTGAATGTCTTGTTCTTTTTAAATATTAAAGTATTTTTAGCTGAATTGTCACAATTTTATAACCAAATATAATCAGAAAAGATCTTGTCTATTAACTATATGTGACTATTTAAATGAAGGTGTTAATTGATAGCTAAGCTTCTCAGAATTGTAGAACTTCTAGTGAGTATTATATCTGATCTTCATGAATTGTAAGGCTCAGGTAATCAAGATGTCTTTCTGGGTGCTCGAGGCATAATAGGTGTGAGTAACAGCTCATCTATCCCTTTTAGCATTAGTGGTAAGAAAGGCAAGGAATGTTTCCTGTTTTATTTTATATTTTGTGGTTTTCCTCAGTTTTCCATGGTTACCTGGTTAGTATTAATCGTAGGGTATTGTTATTCCTAACAAAAGTCGATTTTGAATATTTAATTATTTAAAATATGAGAAACAGTGCCTGTAAAAAAGTAGAAGTGAGTGTTGAGGCATCAGGTTTTACATAGCAGTAACATATACTGACCTGTACAGTCCATATGTCCACCTGAAACTGCCAGTCAGTAGCCATCAAACTTTTCGATCATTAATATTGCAGCTTTATTAAAATAAAATATTTGTGGTATCAATGAAAGTGTAAAATATTTACTCAAACCTATTTTTATAATTGCAGAAACATAATGGGGAATACAAAATCTACTTACTACGGCTTTATTAAAGAGGATGGGGTAAAAGAAGTTTCTTCACTTTACAATGAAAAGGGCATTGAAGCAGTTGTTTCCAGAATTAAAGAAAAGAATGAAGCTCTAGAAAATGAAACACTGAAAATTGCAGTTACTGGAACGTCTGGCGTGGCAAATCTGCCTTAATCAATGTCATGATGGGTCTGAGTGATGGTGACCCTGGTGCAGCTGAAGAGGGCTCTACAGAGCAAACTATGGAGGTCACAGCTTATCCACACCCAAACTCCCAAATGTCTGTTTTATGACCTCCCAGGTGTTGGCACTACATTTCCATGTAAAACATATGTCAAAAAATTTGAACTTGACAAATACGATGTTTTCATTATTGTTCTGGGAGTGAGGGTCATGGAAAATGATGTTTTACTAGCCAGAAAAATACATGAAATGGGAAAGAAGATTTACTTCTTACGCAGCAAAATGGACATTGAAATGGATAATCTAGAAAAAAAGAACCGACAACAAGACAGGGAGAAAGAACTCAACAAAATCAGACAGTACTGCATTAAAAAACTGGAGGAGATCAAGTTACCTTCACAAGAGGTCTTCCTGGTGTCCAGTTACCGTATGAGTGATTTTCATTTTTCCAGATTTTGTAACGTGGTAGTATCTGATCTGAGTGAGAACAAGAGCCATGTATTTAAACTCTCCCTTCCCAATTTCAGCACTGATGTCATTGAAATGAAAAAAGCCAGTCTACACCGAAAAATTCTGGGAGCTGCTGCGGCTTCGTTTGTAGCAGGTGCATCTCCTATTCCTGGAACCTCCATTGTTTGTGATATCGCCATTTTAGTAGCAGCATTTAAGTATATACGAAGCAGCTTTGGTCTGGATGATGAATCACTTGAGAGACTTGCATTGAAAGTTGGGAAACCCGTGGAAGTCCTCAAAGCAGAAGTCAAGAATCCTTTTATCTCTGACATTAGTGCAGCATCAGTTTTAAAACTGATCACCACTTCAGTTCCTGGTGCTGTATGGCTGCAAGAAGCAGCTCACTTATGCCCATTGTTGGATCGGTTGTTGGGGTACCTGAGTCTTTTCTAACTACCTACTTTATCCTGAGAAATTCACTTGATGAATTTGGAAAGTCAACAGTGAGGGTGATTATAAAGGCCACAGAGAAGTAATTCCAAGTTCACATCATGAGCTGAAAGCTTTAATTCTGTACATGAAACAGACCTTTAACAATGTGATACATCAACTGCCTGTAATTTAGGGCCTTTCTTTATTGATTTGCATTTAGTAGTTTAGTGAGTGTGATATGATTTTATTTCTAAATTTATAACTGCAGTGTCAATTAAAAATAGAGAACATTAATTTGATTCCAAAAATAATAGAGATATCAATTTTAGGAGCATAATCTTTTTGTTCCAAATATTTTCTGTTGATTTGCAGAGTTATACTTTTTAAATATTGCAGTAAAATTCAGAGATGAATGTACTGTAGTCCACACACATTTATACTGTGTGAAAATAATTTAGAGGTAACAATAGTTTAGCATTTTGGATTGCAGTGTACATTCAAATATATAAGAATTGGTGGCACGGTGGCGTGGTGGATAGTGCTGCTGCTTCACAGTTAGGAGACCCTGGGTCCTCCCTGCGTGGACTTTGCATGTTCTCCCTGTGTCTGCGTGGGTTTCCTCTGGGTACTCTGGTTTCCTCCCACAGTCCAAAGACATGCAGGTTTGGTGCATTGGCGATTCTAACTTGTGTCTGTGTGTGCACCCTGTCTGGGGTTTGCTTCCTGCCTTGTGCCCTGTGTTGGCTCCAGCATGATCCTGTACTTAGGATATAGCGGGTTGGATAATGGATGATTTTCGTACCAGAAGAAGGTTGATGTAATACACACATTTTATCAGGAAATGACTAAGAGATCAGCAGATGTCCTGTAAACAACAAGATTATACAGTTTTTACATACACAGAAATTTCAAGGATGATGGATAAATTTAAAGGATCGCAGAATAGACTTTGATTTTTAACAAGTCATTTGGGTCTAGACCAACTAGAGTAAACGTATGCATTGATTGACTCTGTGTATAAATTCAGTAGTTCATAAAATTCACCTCTACCCTTTGTGTTTTTGATCATTCTGTAACAGAACTGCTTTGATGGATACTCCCTGTTCAGTATTTACAGTACTAAACAGTAAATGATGCTGTTATACAGTATAGATGTCTACTGTGTTATAATTGAATTATAGGGTTTGATTATGCAGCCATTTGCTATATGTGTGCTTTCTGTGAGATAAGCTTGACTGCTTTGGTCTGAGTAGTGTCAAAAAAATAAATAAATAAAAGAAAACAAGGAGTTTTTGGGTGTTGCACTTACCAGCTGTCAGCTTCTCTCTCTTAGTAATAAAATTTGGCGCGAAATTGCTGAGTTTTCTCTTTCACCACCGCCTCCCTTCCTAATTTACCCCTTTGAGCCTCCTATTCGATGGGCTCATTGGCTACTGTCCTTTGAGTTCTATCTCACTGCCTTGGGGCTTGTGGATGTTTCGCCTCACGAAAAACGTCACTACTCGTTCATTGCTTGCGGGGCTGACTCTACGCTGGGGCAATGCCCCCTTAAACAAACATCCTGCCCCCTTAAATCAAACTTTTAGAAGTTGAGAACGAAAATAATAGATTACCCACAAACTGAATATGGACAAGAATTATTGCAGTAGCTGAAAATCCACTGGAAAAGGCACAAATGAGATGATAGGTTTCATCTCTTGTTCACTCTTTCACTCGTGCACTGTTTGAGCGCTTGAGCTCAGGCTCACACAGCACTCGGCAGAGATCCCCCACTCACCCACCCCCAGCTAAACATCCAATCACTAGTGATGGGCCGCTCGATACTCAGGTTTCGACACTGTGTCGAGCTATCGAAGCACTGGAGTTCGAAGCACCGCCTGAGGCTTGCTTCAAAGCGCCCGTCACGTGATTTTGAGCACGCTAAGCGTAATGACGTCATTGATATCCGCCCAGTCAGCAGTCGATTTGGTCAGTAACTAGTCTGCTACAATGCTTTGGCTCAAAGCGTGAAAACGGTTGTCTGTGCTATATTGAGAAAAGCACAAGATTGGAATATTTATGACAAGAGCCTGGACATCAGGATGAGAATGTGCCTTGTCACCCATTACGTGAGCTCGTCTGCCATCCCTCGGTTACACTGGCACGTTACACTCGGAGCAAATGCAATGGAATCAATCAATCAATCAACATTTTTTATATAGCACATATTCATACAAAAATAGCTCAAGCTTACAAAATGAATAAAAAAAAAATAGACAACATTTTAGAGT
>NW_024381992.1:0-6151 GCF_016835505.1 Polypterus senegalus
AACTCCTTTTGAAATCCCATTAACTTGCAATGGACAAAAACTGAAGTTGAGTGAAACTCAATGAGTCTTAACTTCTATGTTGTGAAACCACTTGAAATACATCTGCGACATAGTTTTTTACAGAAATTAACTGTTTTGAACAGTTTCCTGTTGGAAAACAAGCCGTCACACATGTGTACACAAAGTTGTTTTCAGGTCTTGAAAAGTGTTATGATGAATTCAGGTTACCTTCAACTCTAACTCTGTGGAAAGTCAAAATACTCTGGTAAAGGCAGTTCTAAATGATGAAGCCCCCAGTACCCTTATGGTTAAGAACTGTTTGGATGGTTTCACAACTGTTTTTCATAGTGCACTTCACATCTCAAACTCACTTTTGAAATCCTTTGACTTGCATTGGGCCAAATCTAAAGTTTAGTGAAACTCAATGAGTCTTAACTTCTATGTTGTGAAACCACTTGAAACACATCTGTGACATAGTTTTTTACAGAAATGAACTGTTTTGAACAGTTTCCTTGTGGAAAACAAGCCGTCACAGATGTGTACCTAAAAGTGTTTTCAGGTCTTGAAAAGTGTTATGATGAAGTCAGGTTACCTTCAACTCTAACTCTGTGGAAAGTCAAAATACTCTGGTAAAGGCAGTTCTAAATGATGAAACCCCCAGTACCCTTATGGTTAAGAACTTTTGGATGGTTTCCCAACTGTTTTTCAAAGTGCAATTCAACATCTCAAACTCAGCTTTTGAAAATCCTATTGAGTTGCATTGGGCAAAACTGAAGTTGAGTTAAATTTAATGAGTCTTAACTTCTACGTTGTGAAAGTTGGGAAAAACTTGAAACACATCTGCGACATAGTTTTTACAGAAATGAACTGTTTTGAACAGTTTCCTGGTGGAAAACAAGGCGTCACACATGATGTACACAAAGTGAATTTCAGGCCCTGAAACGCGTTATGGTGAAATAAGGTTACCTTCAAATCTACGCTGTGTAAAGTCAAAATACTATGGTAAAAACAATTCTAAATGATAAAATCTCCAGTACCCATATGGTTAAGAACTGTTTGGATGGTTTCCCAACTGTTTTCAAAGTGCACTTCAACATCTCAAACTCACTTTTTGAAATCTCCATGACTTGCATTGGGCCAAATCTAAAGTTTAGTGAAACTCAATGAGTCTTAACTTCTATTTGTGAAACCACTTGAAACACATCTGTGACATAGTTTTACAGAAATAAACTGTTTTGAACAGTATCCTGGTGGAAAACAAGCCGTCACACATGTGTACACAAACTGATTTTCAGCCCTTGATACGCGTTATGGTGAAATAAGGTTACCTTAAACTCTAGCGCTGTGTAAAGTCAAAATACTCTGGTAAAAGCAGTTCTAAATGATGAAATCCCAGTACCCTTATGGTTGAGAATTGTTTGATGGTTACCCACTGTTTTCAAAGTGCAATTCAACATCTCAAACTCAGCTTTTGAAAATACTATTGAGTTGCATTGGGCAAAAACTGAAGTTGAGTTAAAATAAATGAGTCTTAACTTCTATGTTGTGAAAGTTGAAACACTTGAAACACATCTGCGACATAGTTTTTACAGAAATGAACAGTTTTGAACAGTTTCCTAGTGGAAAACAAGGCGTCACACATGTGTACAAAAGTGAATTTCAGGCCCTGAAGCGGCGTTATGGTGAATTCAGGTTACCTTCAACTCTAGCAGCTGTTAAAGTCAAAATACTCTGGTAAAAGCAGTTCTAAATGATGAAATCCCCAGTACCCTTATGGTTAAGAACTGTTTCGATGGTTTCCCCACTGTTTTTCAAAGTGCAATTCAACATCTCAAACTCAACGTTTGAAATTCCTATGAGTTGCATTGGGCAAAACTGAAGTTGAGTTAAATTTAATGAGTCTTAACTTCTATGTTGTGAAACCACTTGAAACACATCTCGAATAGTTTTTACAAAAATGAACTGTTTTGAACAGTTTCCTGGTGGAAAACAAAGGCGTCACACATGTGTACACAAAGTGAATTTCAAAGGGCCCCGAAAGCGCGTTATGGTGAAATAAGGTTAAACCCTTTAACTCTAGCGCTGGGAAAGTCAAAAAAATTATGGTAAAACAGTTCCCAAATGATAAAATCCCCAGTACCCTTATGGTTAAGAACTGTTTGGATGGTTTCCCAACTGTTTTTTAAAGTGCACTTCACATCTTAAACTCACTTTTTGAAATCCCCCTTAACTTAATGGACAAAAGACGAAGTTGAGTGAAACTCAATGAGTCTTAACTTCTATTTTGAAACCACTTGAAATACATCTGCGACATAGTTTTACGAAATTAACTGTTTTGAACAGTTTCCTGTTGGAAAACAAGCCGTCCCCTATGTACACAAAGTTGTTTTCAGGTCTTGAAAAGTGTTACTTGATGAATTCAGGTTACACTTCAGCTCTAACTCTGTGGAAGTCAAAATACTCTGGTAAAGGCAGTTCTAAATGATGAAGCCCCCAGTACCCTTATGGTTAAGAACTGTTTGGATGGTTTCCCAACTGTTTTTCATAGTGCACTTCACATCTCAAACTCACTTTTTGAAATCCCCTTTGACTTGCATTGGGCCAAATCTAAAATTGAGTGAAACTCAATGAGTCTTAACTTCTATGTTGTAAACCACTTGAACACATCTGTGACATAGTTTTTTTTTCAGAAATGAACTGTTTTGAACAGTTTCCTTTGGAAAAAAAAGCCGTCCGAAAGTGTACACAAAAGTTGTTTTCAGGTCTTGAAAGTGTTAAGATGAAGTCAGGTTACCTTCAACTCTAACTCTGTGGAAAGTCAAAATACTCTGGTAAAGGCAGTTCTAAATGGTGAACCCCAGTACCCTTATGGTTAAGAACTTTTTTGGGTGGTTTCCCAACTGTTTCAAAGTGCAATTCAACATCTCAAACTCAGCTTTTGAAAATCCCATTGAGTTGCATTGGGCAAAAACTGAAGTTGAGTTAAATTTAATGAGTCTTCTTCTACGTTGTGAAAGTTGAAACACTTGAAACACATCTGCGACATAGTTTTACAGAAATGAACTGTTTTGAACGTTTCCTGGTGGAAAACAAGGCGTCACACATGTGTACACAAAGAATTTCAGGCCCTGAAACGGGGTTATGGTGAAATAGGTTACCTTCAAATCTAACGCTGTGTAAAGTCAAAATACTATAAAACAGTTCTAAAAGATAAAATCCTCAGTACCCTTATGGGTTGAAAAACAGTTTGGATGGTTTCCCAACTGTTTTTTAAAGTGCACTTCAACATCTCAACTCACTTTTTGAAATTCCGTTGACTTGCATTGGCTAAATCTAAAGTTGAGTGGGAACTCAATGAGTCTTAACTCTATGTTGTGAAACCACTTGGGGAAAAACATCTGTGACATAGTTTTTAGAGAAATAAACTGTTTTGAACAGTATCCTGGTGGAAAACAAGCTGTCACACATGTGTACACAATCTGATTTTCAGCCCTTGATAAGCGTTATGGTGAAATAAGGTTACCTTCAACTCTAGCGCTGTGTAAAGTCAAAATACTCTGGTAAAAGCAGTTCTAAATGATGAAATCCCAGTACCCTTATGGTTAGAATTGTTTTGATGGTTACCCACTGTTTTCAAAGTGCAATTCAACATCTCAAACTCAGCTTTTGAAAATCCTATTGAGTTGCATTGGGCAAAAACTGAAGTTGAGTTAAATTTAATGAGTCTTAACTTCTATGTTGTGAAAGTTGAAACACTTGAAACACATCTGCGACATAGTTTTTACAGAAATGAACTGTTTTGAACAGTTTCCTAGTGGAAAACAGGCGTCACACATGTGTACAAAAAGTGAATTTCAGGGCCCTGAAAAACGCGTTATGGTGAATTCAGGTTACCTTCAACTCTAGCGCTGTGTAAAGTCAAAAATACTCTGGTAAAAGCAGTTCTAAATGATGAAATCCAGTACCCTTATGGTTAAGAACTGTTTCGATGGTTTCCCACTGTTTTTTAAAGTGCAATTCAACATCTCAAACTCAGCGTTTGAAATTCCTATTGAGTTGCATTGGGCAAAAACTGAAGTTGAGTTAAATTTAATGAGTCTTAACTTCTATGTTGTGAAACCACTTGAAACACATCTGCGACATAGTTTTTTACAGAAATGAACTGTATTGAACAGTTTCCTGGTGGAAAACAAGGCGTCACAAATGTGTACACAAAGTGAATTTCAGGCCCTGAACGGCGTTATGGTGAAATAAGGTTACCTTCAACTCTAACGCTGTGTAAAGTCAAAAAACTATGGTAAAAAAAGTTCTAAATGATAAAATCCCCAGTACCCTTATGGTTAAGAACTGTTTGGATGGTTTCCCAACTGTTTTTCAAAGTGCACTTCAACATCTCAAATTCACTTTTTGAAATCCCCTTGACTTGCATTGGGCCAAATCTAAAGTTGAGTGAAACTCAATGAGTCTTAACTTCTATGTTGTGAAACCACTTGAAAAACATCAAGCTGACATAGTTTTTTACAGAAATGAACTGTTTTGACCAGTTTCCTAGTGGAAAACAAGGCGTCACACATGTGTACACAAAGTTATTTTCAGTCCCTGAAACAGCGTTATGGTGAAATAAGGTTACCTTCAACTCTAACGCTGGTAAAGTCAAAATACTCTGGTAAAAGCAGTTCAAAATGATGAAATCCCAGTACCCTTATGGTTAAGAACTGTTTGGATGGTTTCCCACTGTTTTTCAAAGTGCAATTCAACATATCAAACTCACCTTTTGAAATTCCGATTGAGTTGCATTGGGCAAAAACTGAAGTTGAGTTAAATTTAATGAGTCTTAACTTCTATGTTGTGAAACCACTTAAAAACATCTGCGACATAGTTTTTTAAAGAAATGAACTGTTTTGAACAGTTTCCTGGTGAAAACAAGGCGTCACACATGTGTACACAAAGTGATTTTCAGCCCTTGAAAGCCGTTATGGTGAATTCAGGTTACCTTCAACTCTAACTGTGTGGAAAGTCAAAATACTCTGGTAAAAGCAGTTCTAAATGAGAAATCCCAGTACCCTTATGGTTAAGAACTGTTTCGATGGTTTCTCAACTGTTTTCAAAGTGCAATTCAACATCTCAAACTCACTTTTTGAAATTCCTATTGAGTTTCATTGGGCAAAAACTGAAGTTGAGTTAAATTTAATGAGTCTTAACTTCTATGTTGTGAAACCACTTGAAACACATCTGCGACATAGTTTTACAAAATGAACTGTTTTGAACAGTTTCCTGGTGGAAAACAAGGCGTCACACATGTGTACACAAAGTGAATTTCAGGCCCTGAAACGCGTTATGGTGAAATAAGGTTACCTTCAACTCTAGACCAGTGTAAAGTCAAAATACTATCGTAAAACAGTTCTAAATGATGAAATCCCCAGTACCCTTATGGTTAAGAACGGTTTGGATGTTTTCCCAACTGTTTTTCAAAGTGCACTTCACATCTTAAACTCACTTTTGAAATCCCCATTAACTTGCAATGGACAAAACTGAAGTTGAGTGAAACTCAATGAGTCTTAACTTCTATGTTGTGAAACCACTTGAAACACATCTGGACATAGTTTTTACAGAAATGAACTGTTTTTAACAGTTTCCTGGTGGAAACAAGCCGTCACAGATGTGTAAACTAAAGTTATTTTCAGGCCCTGAAACGGGTTATGGTGAAATAAGGTTACCTTCAACTCTAACGCTGTGTAAAGTCAAAATACTATGGTAAAAACAGTTCTAAATGATAAAATCCCCAGTACCCTTATGGGTAAAAACTGTTTGGAAGGTTTCCAAATGTTGTGAAACCACTTGAAACACTTCTGCACATAGTTTTTACAGAAATGAACTGTTTTGAACAGTTTCCTGGTTGAAAACAAAGGCGTCACACATGTGTATACAAAGTTATTTTCAGGCCTGAAACGGCGTTATGGTGAAATAAGGTTACCTTCAACTCTAACGCTGTGTAAAGTCAAAATACTCTGGTAAAAGCAGTTCTAAATGATGAAATCCCCAGTACCCTTATGGTTAAGAACTGTTTCGATGGTTTCCCAACTGTTTTTCAAAGTGCACTTCAACATCTCAGATTCACTTTTGAAATCGCGCTGCTTGGGCCAATTAAAAA
>NW_024381993.1:0-18267 GCF_016835505.1 Polypterus senegalus
AATTTTTAAAAACCGTTATCTGGTCCAGGAGTGTTTGCAGTCAGACTGCATGGTTAATGTCTATCTGTGGGAGCTGATGGCAAATTTATCAGTTGGCTGTGTCATAGATTCAATTTTAAAGTGTTCAGAACATGGTGGGTCTGAATACTTCAGATCCCCCGTATATCGGCAGTAAAACAAAGCAACTTCATCTGCTTGAAATAGAACTGGATTTTGGTGGGATGAGAGAAATCCGTGGTATAAATCTGGATTGTCCTGTGGCAGATCCTGATAAGATTGTAGGCACCTGTGAGCTGTCAGACTCTCATTCACATATTTTAAGCCCTTAGAAACTCCCCACACTGTTTATAAATATTCTCCACAACACCCTTTAGTCAAAAGTTTAAACTGTGCTCCATGACAAGACAGAGATGCAGTTCTTTCTCAAAATTTAAAAAGATTGCACATATCTTCTCTTCAAAGCAGTTTGCATAGCAAAGAATGTCAAGAGAGAGAGAAAAGTAAACAATCAAAAATCAATAGGGCTGTTGGGCTTTTATGTATCGATCCCAGCGACAAAGCGGCCAATGAAAGGGATCAATGTGAAGGTAACTTTAGCATTTTTAGAGGCGTCCGTATCTTATAAGCAAAAGCCCTCTCTCACCTCTGTCAGGAGCAGAGAATGTAGAAGAGTGAGAGATTCAGAGAAAAGCAACCAATCAAAAATCAATACAGGCTGTTAGAGTTTTTTAAGTGTCGAGAACACTGGCGGAAGCATATTGTATATTATTGAGGAGTTTTATTTAATATGTATCGTCCTCTGATTGGGAAACTCAGCCATCCCCCAATAGCGTCCCTTGTATGAAATCAACTGGGCAAACAAACTGAGGAAGCATGTACCATAAATTAAAAGACCCATTGTCCACAGAAATCCACGTACCAGCAAAAATCAGTGATATATATTTAGATATGCTTCATTTAAAATCCTGATGGAGTAAAACCCGCTGAAAGTCAAAGCGCGATATAGCGAGGGATCACTGTAAATATGATCAGTGATCTTGGTTAATTTCAAGATGATCCTCAGCTATGGGGTTACAACCACTGGAAGATGGGAAACAGCATATAAACCAGATCACAGAAGAACAATGTTGGGCAGGTTGGAATGGTGACACTTTATAAATAAATAACTCTATGGCCAGAAGTGGATTGGGGTCATGACAAAAATAGTGAGGGGAAATGCTTGATTAAAAAATACTTGAATATAATGGACTGGTATTAAACCAAATTCCCTGCTTGACAGGGGAAATCTGTACCTTTATACCACCATCCAACTTTGGTATGCTGACTAGCTCATACTGTAGAGATTCATGCCACTCAAACTCTGAGCTGCCACTTCTGGCCCCTGGGAGAGGCAAAGCCAAGTATTATATGTCAAAACATTATGGTGACAGGTACCTGTGTGCCAGATTCCCAGTCTTTGGTTTGAAAACAAAGCTCTGCATAAAGATCAAACAACAAATTGTGGTTTAAAGATACATTCGATTAGTAGATGGTCATTTTTATTTTCACCTTATTGTTAGTTGTCACCCGGGGTTCACCTTCTGGGTTCATTTATGGTATTTGATACCACCCTATGATGCTAGGAGTACTATAAGCCAACAGTCTTTTCTCCTTTTCCCACACAGCTCAGAGAAATTGCCCTTGTAGGCAATAGTGCCAGAAGAAAACCATGCCTCTTTCAGTCCAGCTGACATAAAGGAGGACATCCCTGAAAGATGGTGTCTCGTTGCAACCTGAGGGCCCAACTGTCAGGAACAAATGCAGACCTGAGGGTAACCGAATGCCACAAGAGGGCAATAAAAGCCTATTAAGTTCAATTTTGTTTTTTGTTTTTATTAAACACTTAAATTTTAAAAGGCAATCCATGAAAAATAAGAATTCTTCTGTGACTCTAATTGTCATGTCATGTCTTGGTTTCAGCATAGTAACACAGCACCATGGCAGAATTTAGAAAACAGTCACTTTGCTCCACAGTAACCCTCAGGACCTCTAGTTATAAAGAGAAGTGGAGATTTTACAAAGGAAACCTTCTCTTCTTATCTTCTCAAGTAGTGCAGAGGAAATAGATTATAAAGAGAGCTGGTTATTTGAAGGTTTTTTTTCTCCATGTAATACTGGACTAGGGCTAACTGGGCAGGCATGCTTTTTTGGATGTTTTTTAGCATAATCAACAGAGATTTGATGTTACCTGACATTAAGTGGCAGCCAGCTGACTGATCCCTAGCTACCTGGAATGACCGCAGCCTTTCCAGAAGAATCCCTAATTTTTCCACATTATTCTGGGGATGTGCAACCCTATGGTCTGATGTCAGTTGATGAAAATAGCAGCATAGTAAGTGGATGAAGAAATAAAAAAATAATAATAATGGGATCAGGAAGGTCAGAAGTCTGGACCTAGTCAAAGGAGAATCTGCCAGAGAGCTGTCATGTGTCTACGCTCATTTCTTAGTATTATTTTGAGATATTCTCTGCGGTTTATCTGGTGCTCAGATGTTGACTGTGTTTGGTGAAATGTTCCACATTAATATTGTTTTTAAATCCTATGAAGTGTGAACAATTCCTTTCATGACTTTTTGCAGATTTTACATATTCAATACCTGCAGATCCTGCCTATTATTAATGAAGCTCTTTTGATTTCAAAGATGTATTAAGAGGTTAATTAAACTAAGAATACATGCTGACAGTATTAAAAGGCACTAACAATAATTTCTTGGGTGAATTGAGTGCATTATCAAAAGTTACATTATACCTAAAAGATTAGATAAATACGTTATAAAGGAATAGATTGGTAGCGGTAATCAGTAGAGCATTTTGTAACTATCACCTGAACAGTCTTAACTGAAAAGTTTAGTTTCAGACAGAAGCAGAAACACTACATTTAAAACATGATGATGACTCTTTGTGTTGCTCAAGTTATCATGGATATGTTCATTAATGGGTTGGCACAGTGGCACAGGTCTAGTATCCTGGGTTCAGATCCTGCGTGTGGCATTTTCATTTTCTCCATGTGCATACATGCATTTTCCTCTTCTACCCCAAACATGTGTATGTTAGATTAACAGTGTACATGTTAATAGACAATGTAATGAAATGGTACCCCTTCAGAGTTGGTTTCTGCTTTGCATCCAGTACTGATGGGATATGCTCTGACAACCCTGAATGGGAATAAGTGGGCCTGAGAAATGTGATGTTGTCATATTTCTTAACAGAAGCAAAATGGGTGATAACATTTCTTAACAGCATTAGCTTGAGAAATAAAATCTCCACCACTGTGAGCTCTTCATTCCATGACACAAGTGTAACAGGATGTTGCTCTGTAAACTGCACCTAAAATGAGCAATTAAAAAGAAATTAGATATACTTCCCAGAATCCTGAACAGAAAAAGTTAAACATTGAAAAAAAGAATGCACACATTTTAAAATGGCAACTGTTTTGCTTCAAAACATTAACAGAACACTGCCTTTTTCATTATTAATGATGATTTTTTGGTGTTGTTTTATATAATTGTTTCATAGTATAATGTAATTTGAATGCATTTAAAATGCCTTTTTGCGAACAGGTATAAGATTTAGTGTAACAAGAGAAGCCAGGAATTAACATTGCCTCACAATTCCAGGTTTAGTTTCTTGCTGTTAGATTTTAAACCTGTCCATTATAATGTAATTTGAATGCATTTAAAATCCCTTTTTTGCAGAAAAATATAAGATTTAGTGTAACAAGAAAAGCCAGGAATTAACATTGCCTCACAATTCAGGTTTAGTTTCTTGCTGTGTAGATTTTAAACCTGCCCACTTTTACAAGCATTTTCCACAAGCTTTCCCTCTGTTACGCTGGTTACCTCCCATTAGATTAAGTGGTCCTTAGTTAATCTAATATGTGTGAAAAAGCTCTTACATCAATGCAGCAGCACACATCAATGTCGAACGGGAAAGCAGTGGTTTCAAAGCTAAAAGATGTTTGAGTTCTGGTGGGGGATCCCTCCCGATCTGCTGTTCTAAGTAAAGAATATCCCTGCAATCAGTCAATATCCTGTATAGAAACAACACCTCTCTGCACAATTTGCTGCCTGAATAGTATCTGTCTCTATGCAACCATTTCCTGGAAAGATAAAATAAGGAACTGAATGAATTGATAAGTGGGATAGTCAGAGAGATGCAGAAAGTAGAGGTGAAGAGAGAATGACGGAAGGATAAAAAAAAGGGCGTATGATGAGTTGTATGAGAGGTTGGACACTAAGGAGGAGAATAGGACCAGTACCGATTGGCTGAACAAAGGACGAGCTGGGAAGATTGCCAGGTTAGGGTGATAAAGGAAAAAGATGGAAACGTACTCACAAGTGAGGAGGGTATTGAGCAGATGAACTTTGGAGGCTGATGAATGAAGAAATGAGAGAGAAGAGGTTGGATGATGTGGAAATAGTGAATCAGGAAGTGCAGCAGATTAGCAGGAGGAAGTAAGGACAGCTATGAAGAGGATGAAAATTTCAAAGCCATTGGTCAGATGACATACCTGTGGAAGCATGGGGGTTTTGGGAGAGATGGCAGTGGATTTTTTAACCAGATTGTTTAATGGAATCTTAGGCGAGAGGATGCCTGAGGAGTGGAGAAGAATTGTACTGGTCCCGATTTTAAGAATAAGGGGGATATGCAGGATTGTAGTAACTACAGGGAAATAAAATTGATGAGCCACAGCATGAAGTTATTGGAAAGAAGTAGTGGAAGCTAATTAAAAAGAAGGGAGATGATGATTAGTTAGCAGCAGTATGGTTTCATGCCAGAAAGAGCACCACAGATGCAAATTTTTCCCACTGAGGGTGTTGATGGAGGAAGTATAGAGAAGCCCAGAAGGGGTTGCATTGTCTTTGTAGCCCCTGGAGAAAGCATATGACAGTGTGTCTAGAGGAGTTGTGGTATTGTATGAGGAAGTTGGAATGGCAGAGAAGTATGTAAGAGTGATGCAGGATATGTCGAGGGAAGTGTGACAGTGGTGAGGTCTGTGGTGAAGTGACAGATGCATTGAAGGTGGAGGTGGGATTACATCAGGGATCGGGTCTGACCCTTTCTTTTTGCAGTGGTGATGGACAGGTTGACAGGCGGAATTGAGTCAGTGGACTATGATGTTTGCTGATGACATTGTGATCTATAGCGAGGGGTAGGGAGCAGGTGATGAGACCCTGGGAGTTTTGGTTTGCTCTGGAGAAGAGAGGAATAAGGTCAGTAGGAACAAGATAGAAAACATGTGTGAAAGAGCGGATGTCAGGGGAAAAAATGAGACACAGGGAGTAGAGTTGGGGAAGGTGGATGAGTTTAAATACTTGGGATCAACAATTCAGAGTAATGGTGATTGTGTAAGAGAGGTGAAAAAGAGTGTAGGCTGGGTGGAATTTGTGGAAAGAGCATTGGGAAGAGTGAAAGGGAAGGTCTATAGGATGGTAGTGAGACCAGCTATGTTATATGGGTTGGTGACGGGGTAACCCAGAAAGCAGGGAGACAGAGCTGGAGGTGGAAGAGTTAAAGATGTTAAGATTTCCATTGGTTGTGACGAATGGATAGGATTAGAAATGGGGGACATTAGGGGGTCAGCTCAGGTTGGAAGGTTGGGAGACAAAATCAGATAGGCAGATTGCGTTGGTTTGAACAGGAGAGATTCTGGGTATATTGGAGAAAAATGTAATGATAGAGCTGCAAAGAAAGAGAAAAAAAGGAAGCATTAAGAAAGGTTTATGGATGTGGTGTGAGAGAAACATGCAGGTGGTGGATGTAACAGAATAAGATGTAGAAGACAGGGCGATATTGAAGAAGATGATCGGGTGGCAACCCCTAAGGAACAAAAAGAAACTCTAGTATCTGTCTATGACATACAAATTAGTGATTTTAAATGTTAAATAAAACCAGCAAGTGACTACAACCATGTAAATGAGCTTTTTCTGATCGTTTTTCTTGATGATAAATTTCTGCTTCATTGTATTTGTAAAATCTTTCTACTTCATTTTTGTCTTTACTTTGTGTCCTTAGGTGCTACCCTAATTCAGGTAGATCTCATTACTGGCTTCTGTAGAGTCAGTTCTCTTACTTTAAAAACTTCTCTCTGCTTTAGCCTTTTTGCAAGATAGTAAGCATGGCTGAAAAGTTTTCTCGTGAGCATTTTCTGGCTTCATCTTGATGTAACATATTTTTGGGAATGTTAAATGGCACATCTTGTGCTAAAAGCAGTTTTTTGGGGAATGTGCCAGCTGTTACTTTTTTGCAAGCTGAGGTATGTGGAGCCCTGACAGTTAACTGGCTGGACACATGATCTGACTGCCAAACGTGTCCATTTATGCTCCTATTCCTAAACAGAAAATGTATAAAGCCTGTTCAATAATGTAACGAAACATTGTGCAACAACTTTCATGTGGCTTTAAAAGCAAATTCTTAAATATACTGAGGCTTCTTTGGAAGGTTTTCTGTGAACTTACTCTAAAAGTAAAGATTACAATTAATGATTTCGAAATTAACTGTTTATTGGTCAATGAAAGTGGATGGGCTCTCAATTCTGAAATCTGATTACAATTTACATTCCTACTCCTAATCAGACCCTGAAATCACATCCAGAATCAGAAGCTGCCCTGCATTGTTTACAGGCACATAATGTCTCAAAGCCTGAACATTTTTTCCTGTAGATAGGCGTACCCTATCTAAATCATGGGCTTCTTCCATCTCCTAGGACATTAATAGTGTGGCCACCAGATGGCACTCCTGCTCCCCAAACCCGACACACACCAGACATAGGACACAAGTTCAGCATACCTCTTTTTTCCTTATGTGAAATGCTTTCCTTGTTTCCCACATTTACACACATTTCCCAAAGCACAATTCACGGCACAAAATACCTTTCTTCTCTTTCCTTCTCTTTCCCTCTCCATCTGCCTCCACTCCTCTTGGCCAGCTTCATCCTCTTCCATCCAACTCTGGTCTTTTAAATGGAGTTAGGCAGCTCCTTTATCAGCTCCTGGGAAAGCTTTAGATGGCTCCTCAGCATTACTTGGGAAATTTCTTTGGCAGAATGGTGGCTCTGAGGCTAGGGATCTGCACTGGCAATCGGAAGGTTGCTGGTTTGAGTCCTGTAAATGGGAATAGGGACTCTGCTCTGTTGGGCCCTTGAGCAAGGCCCAACATCAATTGCTCAGTGCTTTGAGTAGTGGAAAAGCTATATAAATAAAAGGTTTTTATTTATTCAGGTGGGTGGAGTCCAGTGTAGGGGTATGCATCTCCCGTGTCAGCTCCCACAGAACCCAACAGGGAATCCGTGGTGCCACAGCAGTTCAGGAGGACTGCACCTCTAGCATCCGGGAAGGTAGTCCCATGTAGATGCTCTCCCCCTGGTCCTTCTGTCCAGCTGGTGCCCCGGCTGGGTAGCGACCGTGGGCACCCATCACAATAATCATAACCAAGAATGGATTGGGGTAAGTGAAGACACAGCAGCCATCAGTGCAAAATTAATTTTTATTAATATTGAAAGCAAAAGTGTGTGGTGCAGTTCAAACATTTCAACAAATAATTGTCCATAAAAACCCAATAGTGCTGTAAGAATAAAACTTGTTAAGTAGGTTAAAACCTGGAAGAAAATCACAGTCAGAATCATCTCTTATTTTCTGTAGACCCAGTGCTTCTCTCTCATTTTCCCCTGCTCACCCTCCGGGTCTATGAGCAGGACCATACACCAGTGAATGAGGTCTACCTGCTGGTTCTCGCCGAAGACACCTCATTCGGCTTCTGCTGTGACTCACCAACCCCTGCCCCTTCTTTAGGTCTCCTCCATTGGTCACCGCGGTCCCCGGGGCTGTCGATCATTCCTGTTCCATAGCTCAGCAGGAGCGATCCGACCTGTAGCATTGTTCCTCTTGCGCCACCATGGGCATCTCAGACTACTCTGCCTTATGTTAGCACTGTCTCAACTACTTCGATTTTCTCTCTCCTTCTGAACTGGTTTTCCTTCCTTTCTTTGAGTGAGGTGCTGTAAATAATCCTTAGAGCAGCAATGAGTGATGGCTGTGTCAATCAGTCTAATGCAATTGAAAGCAATTAGCCCAGCCCCATTAAGCGGTTTTCAGCCACTTGTCTCACCTGTACACACGACACTCACAAAGTTTGTGCATTTGTAGACCCACACTGGGACTATTGCACCCACCAGATCCTTAATTATGCCTAGGACCACAAGGCCGTTTTTCAAAAGCAATCATACAATTGCTTAGAGTTTTAAAGGGGACAAACCAGGTCCCTGTTCTCCTGACTAGGCATGTCGCTGACTTTATCAGCGCAGTTTTTCTTTTATTGGAATTCATGGCATTTTTTTTGTCTCTTAAAAAAAGTCATCATTCCTGGCAACTGCTGGTGAACTCTCTTCTAAGCAAAAAGTATATACTTTAGCTCAGGTTTAGCTAATTGTATAGTTGCTGGGTGTCACTGCCTAGACCCCTTGGGGGGTATCCAATATTTACTGGGCTTACCCATTTTTTTCTGCACTGGCTTGACTCTGTATGCCATCACAGCCAGCATATGTTTCTCTTTCTCTACAAAAGATATTTCTGGTTTATACCAGCTTTACATGCCTGAAAATCCCTTGTAGTCACAACATACATAATTGTGTGTGTGTGTGTGTGTACAGGAGCAGCATGGGGGTGCAATGGCTAGCACTGATCCCTTTTCACATTTAGGGACCAGCGTTGGGCCTGATCAAATGTGTTCATCTGGTTGTGTGTTAAGTGTGCATTCATGTGGGTGGGTGTGTGTGTGTGTGAGTTTGCCCCAGTGCTGCTACCCCTTGCACCTAATGCTGCTGAGATAAGCTCTGGCCTCTGTGGCTCAGTATAAAGCAGGTTCAGAATACTGATGGATGGATATTATAATTTTTAATTATTAATGAGACTTTACCAACAGAAAAAGAAGACTTGACACATTTAAAAGCTAAGCAATTATTCCATTTTTTTAAAACAGACAGAGCATAAGAGTCAGGATGTTATTAAACAGCTGACAGTACCAAATAAGGAAAATTAAATTATTATGAAATCTGCAGAGGTTATGGTTCAACTAAATGAAGGTCCCCGTAAATTTCAAAAAGCAATTGTTCATTTTTACACATGGAGGTCATCTCTGCAATCTCTAATCTGCAATAGTTTTATCATTTCCATTTTTCTAATTATTTCTTATGTAAATTGCTTACTCAAAACTCTTTGAAATAATTAAATATGTTATCTGATTCTCAGTGCCACACTATTAGACGTAATCTTACTTTTTGCATTCAGAATAGAAGATTGCAGATTTTAGTACAATATGATTCTTACTGAATAAATAAGCATTTTCAGGGACAGAACTTTGTGTGTAAGAAAAATTCAACGTAAGGGTTTAATTTTTTCCAGAAATGTTGCATGCAGTTTATTGCATTTAAATAACACCGTGATCTACAATTTAATACATACCTTTAATGTTATGATAGACATTTTGTTTGAAAAATGTTAATTAAATTTTCCCGCTCCTTGTTTCAGAATAAAAGGCTCTCTGTCTGGACATTCTTACAAATACTAAGCCTCATTCAGTCAACACGGATTAAGTAAACAAGTATCAAATCAAAAAAAACATTTTAACTAGAAACGGTATGGTAAAATTTTTCCTTCAATTAATTGTTCCTCTGTTTTTTTCTTCACGGACACTTTTTGTATTCATAAATCTTTACTATGTTTTGAAGATGAGGCTTATAAATTAATTTAAATTCCTCGAGCCCTTGTCATAACAGGGTCAGAAGGTGCAATAATTCAAATTTATAGGTTTGAAAGAACCACAGGAATCCAGAAAAGGCCCAGTTCTGGGTTTTTTTCCTTTAAACCCAAACATTAATGTTAGTGATTACCTGAAATGTAAATGATTGGCATTTGTGAGCTTAACCCTGTTTAATGAATCTCATTCCTTTAAATTTCTCTCTTATTTCTTTATTAAATGTATGTTTACAATTTTTGTTCTCAAGTCACGTAGATCCCCTGCCACCAGCCCAAAGTTCATATTAGTTAGTAGGGTATTTCTGCTCTTCATTGCTCTTTTAATCAGATTTGTGCAGAAAGTAAGAACTGCTCTGAACAACTAACAAGTTTAGGGGTCCATTGTTAGGGGTTTAAGCTACAATACATATTTTTTTTCCCCAAAACTAAACAACCAAAAGGGTACTCCAAGATGGCATCTGAATTCTTTTTTGCCACTAATAGCCCATCAACTTGACATCCTCATAACCCAAAACCCATAAACTGCCTTATAAAGTTTCTGTGAATGTATAAATAAATCCTTCCTTGGCACACAGAACATGTTGCTTATACATATTTTCACTTTTAAATGTTAGCATATGTTTTCAGTCGATAAAAACCTCCAGAGTAGAGGCATCTGCAGGAAAGAAAACTACTTCAGTTTTATTAGTGAAAAGCAAAACAATGAAACTTCAGTCACATGTGGGCACATAAAATAGTAAATGAAGTAGAAAAACTTTTTTTATATTGGCACTTTACATAGTTTTTCTTTTCTTTCATTTGTGGGTATTCCCCAATTTTACACTGTTTTGTTTTAACTGGAGCAAGAACAACCAAAGGGTTTTCTAAAGTTCCTCTTCAACTGAAGTTGAATAAATTAACAGACAGTACTCTCTGTTGTGTTGGCTTCTTTATGCTTTTTTATTCCTGGGATGAAGTGTGATCTTTCTCTAAAGAGGCAACAGGTATATAGTGCAGATTTCAGACTTCAAGTTTGTTTGACTTTCACTGCAAGAAAAGTCATGAACATTCAACAACTGCTCATGAACAAGTAGTCTGCTCTTACTAAAAACACATGATGCAGCTCTCCACAAAGTGTGTCAAGTGTCTGACAGCTTTGCTACAATATCAATATTTGAAGCACTAAGCCAGCACCCAGTTTTATGTGGGAAAAGCGAACCCCGAATTGGCACAGTGTGGACAAAGCGATCTACAAGGAATCAGCTCACTTGCAGTGTCTTTATACACACAGCAGACATGACAACTATACAAAAAAACACAATCACTTTTTCTTTGCATTAGTCCTTCATTTTTCCAAAGAAAGTGTGTCATTTATCCTAGCATTTGATTTCAGGTCTTCTGTGCCTGTAAAAATGTTGCAAATGAGCCACCATCTTTGACTGCATCTCACTCACAGACTGATCACTCCATTCATTTTGTGCCACTTTGCATGTTCTCCCATCCCCACATAAAATTCATGCTGGCTAATATTTTGTATTCCATGGTGTGCAAAAAACACTGCAATGACATTTTCACGTGAGTTTATAGTCACTTTTACCTAACTGAAATGACTGGAGCACCAACAGTTTTCAGGTTTTTTTACTTTATTTTTTTCATCACATGTTTGTTGGAGACTGACAGCAATTTACATCTGGGAAACAACATTGAGTAATGTCAATACGCAGCAGATGGGGATTTGTTGAGGGTTGTGCAATTGTAGTCAAGTGCTAAGCAGAGGAGAAAGACAAAAAATTACACCTATGTTCAATGAGGGCTAGTCACATAAACAAAGCAAACAAAAATATCATCAATCACATTTTCTAAATAGAATTTTGGAGTTGCATCAACATATGCGTTTGAAATGCAAAATTTAGGTAAAGTCAAGAAAGGACAGAGCATGATTGCACACTGATGAAGTAATTAAAGATTTAAAAACACAATGCCAATTGAAGTGGGCCATGTGTTTCTACGGTTAAGAAGCTAAGCTTCAGCTCAGTCGGTCAACAGCTTGTTGACAAAGGCTGAAACTAGTCATTACCATAATGTTACTATGGCCTTGCTGAAAGTGATCCCATCGGTGTGAGTTACACATATCAAGTGAGAGCCAATCAAGTGAGCAGCAAATTTAATTGCTGTTTAAAAGAACCATAGAATAACAGTTGTACAAATATAATAAAGTGTTTAGCTTAATCAACAATCATCATTCTTTTTTCTGAATTACTACACAAATATTGGATTCAAGAAATATTAAAATATTGCGACTAAGGTCACGTTGCATAAAATGTTCTCTCTACCTCTCAGAGTCATACTATCCTTTTAGACAGGGAAGGTTAACTACTTGTAGTATAGTCATAAGTGGTGGAGATGTTTTAGAGCAATTGACAAAGAGTCATCAAATGTTGTGTGGTTCAATACATCGAATAGTCAAGTGAACAAAACAAAACAGCAACATCAAACTCATAACTACCAAGCACTCATAATATTAAAACAGAACCTAAAACCACATTAAGTAATTTCACAATGTGTTTTTCCTTTATTTACAAAAACGTTGAGCACTTAAGTAAGATAGCCACAGTTATATGACACACAAACACATACAGTACATGTAGACTCATAACACTTCTTTTTCAGGCAACCTAAAATTAAAAGAAATTATTTCCAGATTAGATTAGTAGAAATTACTTACAATGTTTGACAATTTAATTCCCGGAATGCACCTTTAAAAATATTACACTACACTACTGTACACTAGTGGCTACTGTGCCTTCAAAGTACTCCTTCTGCATCTATACACTGATTTAAGCGGCATTCCCATTTCTGGAAGCAGGCCTGGAGCTCATTTTCTGGAATATTGTTGAGTAGATGTCTCACATTCTGTTGGATATCTGTTATATTAGAAAATCTTCGTCCTTTAAGTGCAGCTTTTAATTTTGGAAATAGCCAGAAACCACAGGGAGGATAAAGTCAGGTGAGTAGGTGGGATGCTCTAATTGGGTAATCGCTTTTTTGGCCAGAATTCTCTCACAGTGGGCACCGTGGTTGGCACATTGTTATGATGAATGATCCACTTGTCAGGCCACAATTCGGGTCTTTTCTTCAAACAGAATCTCATAATCGCTTCAGTACCCCCAAATAGCATTGTTGGTTGATTGTTTGTCCCTGTTCAATAAATTCTTGGTGGACTATTCCTTGTGATTGAAGAAACACACCAGTATGGTCTTAAATTGTGAGTGTGACATGCATGCTTTTTCAGGGCTTGTTGAACCTGGGGATTTCCATTGCATGTTCCATCACATCTTTTTGCCAAGTTTGAACCTTTTATGCCACTCAAACACACTCGACTTTTTTATAGCATCTTCACCATATGCCACTTGCAACAGTTTCAGAAGCGCATTTGCTGATTTTCACAGAAAATGTAATATTAATATCTTGCTGCAAATTTCGATCACACATTTTACGCCAAAGTGTACGCAGATATTTATTACCTTCCAATAGCTAACTAACAACTGGCTCTATCAGCTTGCAATATATGCATGTATTAGTTCAAACATGTTCAAACATGAATGCTCATGTGATTTTGAAACAATTACACCACAGGTTACACTCGTGGCCATTCTGAGAATTAAATTGTCATACTTTGTACATAAAGGCATGACATATCAAATCAATTTCATTCAATTCAGGATGAAAATGCCTAAACCATTCATGGAAACTTTAAGCTCAAGGCAAAGCCAGCCGGGAAAGGGTTTCACCCGAACACCTTTGTTATGTGCCAGTCTTCATACCTGGCCATGTGGGGTCCTCAATCATCCTAGTATATATATATTGCCCGCTTGGGACACAGATTTCACAGAGACACAGGAGGTCTAGAATCAAAGAAGGTTTTTTTATTCAAACCCCAAACACATGAGTTTAAAACGTGCTCCATGACAAGTCAGAGATGACAGTTCCGCTAGGAGCAGAGAAAAATAAAAGCAAACAATCAATTTCCAAAACTGAAGGCTGCCAAGGCTTTAAAGTGGGGGTCCCGCGGAGGCTTTAAGCGAAGTGCAAGGATAAGTAGAATGTGAGGGTGGTAGTCATGTTTCGGGGTTTTGGGGTTTTTCCCAAAGGGCGCTGTTTTTTTGGGGGTGCATCAGCCCTCCACCACCCTCCCCTCAGTTTATTCACATTCCTCTTCAACGATCTCTGTACCAAGTTCATGTAGTGGGGAAAATCGCTGCGTTGATTTTCAGAACCTGGTGGGTGCTTTACTGTGAAACTGAATTTTGAAAACCCCAGAAACCATCTCATTGGGCGAGAGTTTGTATCCTTCTGTCGGTAAAACCCCTGAAGTGGAGCATGATCAGTTACCAAAGTGAAGTTTATCCCCAAAGTAAATGAAGCCCCACAGCCCACCAAATTGCAACATTTTTTTCTCAATTGTAAATCATTGCTTCCTGGGAAGAAATTTTTACTCAAATATGTGTTTGGGATGTTTTTTCCCCATAAAAAATTTGTGACAGGTTTTCCCACCAAATGACTTCTCTGTTTGCAAGATAAAATTTTTTGTAAAACCGTTCCAAACGGGTAAGAAGACAAGCTTTTTAAATCGTTGGAAACTTTTAAAATTTTCTGCCCAAGGAAAAAAATTTTTTTCTGCCTCTAGTGGTTCTGTAAGGGAGCATCTTTGAAAAATTTTGGGAATTAATTTTCTGTAGTAACCAGCGAGCCCCAAAAAAGCATACTTGTTTCGTGCCAGGTCTCGGTAAACAAGCATTTCTTCTATTTTCTAACTGTGGTCTAAAAAACCCCTTTGCCCATAGAATAGCCTAAGTAATGAGTCTCGGACATGCCTTTTTAATTTCTTGGGGTAAGCATAGCCAGTCTGTCTCGCTTTCAAGCGGTTGAAGCGCCTAAGTGTGTTTTCAAATCTTTTAAAAAAATCCGAATCCGGATGCCCGGAATATTCAGAAGGGGGCGTGGGGATCTGATCCATCATGCTAAAAAGTTGGGTGCCCTGTGAAGCCCAACGGGAGTCTTGTAAATTCATAGAGCCCGCAGGGTCGAAATGCCATTTTCTCCCTGCTAACCCAAAGGCACCTCCCAAAAACCCTTTTTGTGAGATCTAGCGGGAATATAGCTCGCCTGACCCAGTTTTCAACAAGGACCGGGGGCGGGGATCAAAATTTAGAGACCTTATTAAAACTTTTGAAATGTACAGAACCGAACCAAACCGCTTGCTTTGGGACTTTTTGACGGGGCTGCCCAGTCATTTAACTTTCACTTTACCCCCGGTAGCTCTTTTTTTACCTCTTGGCGCTTTTTGGGCGCCCGGTATGGGGCGGCGATCTGTCGGAACATCGGGTCAGTGGTAATTTATTTTTTGTAATTTGTCTTCCCTGGTAAATCTGAAAGACATCAGTGTTCCGTTCTACCCAAAGATAAAGTTCTGCTGCGGTCGAAGATGGGTACCAATGGTAACATCGGTTAAAAACAAACCAGAATGTTAACCTCTTGTGGTGGCCATTCCTTAAAAGAGGTTAATTTTAAAATCGGGAAAAGGGTTTTCCCCGGGCCGGGTATTCTAACCTTGTAATTTCCCGGACTGAACGCCTCAATAATGGGGGGCCCTGCCATTTAGCAAAGAATTTTTGTGGACCCAGGGAACCAGTCCAAAAACACGATCGCCAGGTTTGAACTCACGGGTTGCTGCCTTTTCGTAAAAGACCTGAGTTTCCTTTTCCCGTTGTTGGTGTTCCGAATGGGAAAGATAAAAATTCTGTTTTTAAAATTGGTCGATCTGAAAAAGTTTACCTTGAACTGCTCTCGTTTCCTATATTTCCTCCCACCCACATCCGGGAGTTTCGGCCGCCTGCTTTTTTCAAGGACCGCCAGGGGGCGCCTGTGGTGATTCTCCCGGTTACAAAAAAAAAGGTAGGACAGTATTCCATGTTGTGGGATCTTTTGACAACTCCCCTGATCATCTGTTTCAATGTTTTTTTTAAAACGCCGGAAACCATTTTTTGAGGATGGTAAAATGTAAATTTCTTAATAGCGCCGCATTGTTTCATCAGCGGGTGAAAGGGTGCCATCAGTTAAAATTTCTCTAGGGATCCGCAGAAAGTATCACATAGTGCTCTCACAGCAAGAGTTGGGCCTTTTCAGCGCAACATTTTTGGTATGTGTCCAAAACCCAACACCAGAAAATATTGGTACCCCTCCTTAGTCTTGGGGTCCCACTTTAAAACCCACACGCTAAAAAACTTCCTATGGGCATAGGACAAAGAGGGGAGGGGATAAGGGGAGCGATCTGGCAGCTGGGCATGAAGTACAAAATCGCAACATCTTTTTTATTAAGAATAAAATCGTTTTTGATAACGGTTTTCTAGTTTTGCGGGAACCAAATTTTCCCCAAGATTTAAAATGTGCTAGATGCAAAACAGTTTCCCCCTGTGCTTCAGGTACCCCAGTTTTTTAAATTTCCAAATGATCTGAGATCACCTGAAAAGGCAACCTTTTCCTTTTCTATAAAGTGTGGGGTTTTTCCACCCCGAATTACTCTTTTATTGAGCTTTCAGGGCGGCCCGTTTAAAAAGATATTCTAATATATGGGATGCTGGCCCACAAAATCTGATTGTTCTTTTTCGGTTTGTGTTGGGGGGGTTTGAATCTGGGAAGATGTAGAAGGAACCCATTCTGGAAGATTTTAAAAACCCCCTGCTGCTGGAGAACCCCAAAATCTAAGTTGGGCTCTAGATTTTCCCGGCCCCTACCAGTTCTTGTTTTGTTTTTTTTTCCCCCCACTAAGTTCATTAGTGGATTTAAAAGGTCCCTTCAATTTAAACAGTTTCGGGGGAAGGGATTTCTGCCTAAGTAATGGCCAAGGGCCGAGTCTGAAGCGGGAGACCAAACCTTAAAATGGACCCTTGTTAAAGGAAGAAAAAAGTCTGATAATCTTTTAAAATCACCATTCAGGTTTTACACCCAGTCTTAAGGCATTGTTCATTGGACAGCCCCCCCCAAACAAAAGGGCACTTCCGATTAACAATGCCGTTTTTTTTCCCCCAATTTTCGGGGTCAACAAGCCCTTTTTCCCCGGAAAATAGTTGAGCAACAAATCTCCCCGTCAATCTCCATTGAATGGTGGAAAAGCAAATTCTCGCCAAATGGCCCGGGTTTATCAAGGGGGCCCCTTTCCAAATATCCTCTCGATGCCCCCGGCGTGCTCTTGTCCACGGTTTCCCCGCCGCTGTTTGTCTCCCCCGAAACAGGCGTTTCATCCGACTGGTTTCCCGGGGTCCGCCTGACCCCCTTAGATTTTAGGTCCTGCAGCTTTCGATTGAAACGGGAGAATGTCCCGCGTTCGTTTATATGTTCTAAACCCCGAAATCCCCCCCTTTTTCCCAAACGGACTGTGAACCTCAACGTCTGGACATAATCATTTGATTTAATATCATGGGTAAAAATTTATCTAAGAACTTCAGGTAGCGGCCAGTAATGTATTCCCCAAACTGTTTTCCCTCCGCTCCTTCAAACCAGCAGTGCACTTTATGTATCAAATCTTAATTTTCCCGGATTGGGGGATCCGTTTGTTTCCAGTCTTTAAGTGATAAGTTTTTGACCTCTGAAATAAGCTTGGGGCATCCATCAGGCATCCATGTGAAACGAAGGATTTTATTCAAACACTGCAAACACCAGCTTCGTGCTCCTGACAATCAGAGATGACAGCCCCGGAGCAAAAGAAAAAAAGCAAACAATCAATTCCAAACTGACGGGCGCGCCGAAACATAAGTCGGGGAAACCGGAGGGTTGTATTCGTTTATAGTAAGGATAAGGGCAATGGGGGTGGTAGTCAGTTTTCAGGGTTTGTGGTTTTTCCCCGGGGGGCTGTTCTTTTTGGGGGGTCAGCCCTCCCGCTCACACCCTCCCCCCACTTTATTCACATTCCCTTTAATCAAAACCTCTTACCAAGTTCATGTAGGGGATAAAACGTCTGCTTGATTTTTCAGAACCTGGTGGTGTTTTCTGTGAAACAGGTTTTAAACCCAGAAACCATCTCATTTAGAAAGTTTTTACCTTCTGTCGGTACAACCAAAGTGGAGCATGATCAGTTACCAAAGTGAAGTTTGCCCCACAAGTAATACGGCCTTCCACAACCCACCAATTTCCAAGCATTCTTTTTAATTGTAAATCATTTCTTCCCGGAAAATTTCCTAAAATATTGATTGATGTTTTCAAACAATAATTAAAACTGACGGGCTGGGAAGGGATAAGTGGGGGAGGAGGGTTTATTAGCGTTTTAGTGCAAGGATGGGCAATGTGGGTGGTGTGTGTTTCGGGTTTGTGGTTTTCCCCGGCGCTGTATCTATTTGGGGTCATCGCCCTCCAGCCACAATATTTAAAAACTTTCCCAGGGGGGGGTAAATTAATACTTGCAACAAAGTTGGCCATATTCACACCCTGAAGTTTACATCTG
>NW_024381994.1:0-10404 GCF_016835505.1 Polypterus senegalus
TCTTTGAGCAGGACTGGAACAGAACAGAATGTTTCTCATTCTGCAGATGATACGGTACTGTATCTGTATATCAGACCCACAAAATACTGCGCCTGCAGTCCTAACAGCACTAACAGAATTTCAATGCACAAGAACCACCTTTTCCCACCCTCTCAAACGTACACAGTTTTAAATACCTGGAAAACATCCGGGATTAAATCACTTCGAGATCTGTACATAGACAACATTTTTGCATCCTACGAATAATTACACTCCAAATATAAGTTACCAGCAACACATTTCTTTCACGACCTTCAAATTCGAAACTGTTAAACAGAATCTGTCCAATTTTCCTCACCTCCCACATACCTCTATACCGGGAAAAATATTGTTCAGTCTTGAGGACTCCGACAGCATTTCTGTAATATCTAAAACTATTTTACAGTCCCTCCCTTTCAAAGATTCAAGAGAACAGTCGGAAAAGGATCTCTTACTCAATATTTCAGAAAAGGAGTGGAAGGTAGCAATGCACAGAATTCACTCGAGCTCCATATGCGCAAAGCATTGAATTATTCAACTTAAAATTATATATCGAGTGCATCTCTTTCGGTTAAGATTGTCCAAAATGTTTTCAGTGCAAGATCCAACCTGCGAACGCTGCAATCGAGCTCCAGCCTCATTGGGTCACATGTTTTGGGCCTGCACCAAATTAACATCATTTTGGACCAAAATCTTTAAGTGCCCTTCAGACATCTTGGATGTCACAATCTCTCCTAATCCACTAACAGCTGTGCTTGGTGGGCTCACAGAGGGGCTTCAAGTGGAGAAGGACAAACAATCTGTAACTGCCTTTACTACACTACTGGCACGTAGACTTGTCTCGCTCAACTGGAAGAATCCTAACTCTCCTATTGTAAGTCAGAAGGTAACTGATGTTATATACCGTTTGAAACGGGAAAAAATCAAATTCACACTTCGAGGATCTGTACAAAATGTTTTCAAATCATGTCAGGATAACATTTTAGAATAAGCATTTAAATTGAGGGGCTGCAAATGTAAGAGCTGATCATAGAAAATTAAAGTTTAGATAAATTCATGAAGACTTTGTGTGACTTCTTTTAAAGATGAACTTCTTCTAGCTATTAGAATATGGTATAGCCTTTAAGCCCCTATAAGTTAAAATGAGTTTCTTGCATTATATTAGTAATACAGAGTGTTAAATGAGTCAGTGTGTGTGTGGAATTAGGCTCATGGCTAGCATGGACTGAACGGCCCATTTACAGTTTGCAAATGGGGTAAGCATAAAGTTTTCTGACCGTTTAGAAATGTATAAGTAAACTTAAAGAATGAGACCAGATATACAGTATAAGCTTTAAACAGAACCTTTGCTAAAGCAGAACATTTGTTTTCTTTGCTATATCAATTTTTTCCCTATTTTTGTGTGAACTGTTTTACTTTAAAGTTTTACTAAAGCTTTTAAAATGAAGATATTTTGTCTGTGGATTCATTTCAACATATCAAGCTATCACCGAATCCCATTTTGCAGACTAAAGCTACTGAACTTTGGTAATTCTGTGTAAACGCAGCTACATAGTGTTTCTGTCAAACATCAGGGTTAGGCCTCCTATCGCACCCTTGGCTCTACCTACAATGTGCTACTGTTATGGTGTATAAAATCTGTACATTTTGGTTTAATTTTCCATTATATTTTGTTCGAGACAACACAACAGATGAACTACATTTAAGACAAATCAAAGCAGGTTTTCTTCCCTTACACCTCACTTTTAAAGCAGCTGTTTCAACATTGAAAGGAAGACATGCTGGTGGCTCAATTACTTTATAACCTGGGAAAGGAAGATCTGCCGACACCTCAGAGAATATAAAAGGTTTTATTGTTTGTTATTGTTTGTCAGCCAATCAGAATATCTATCAATCATATCTTGCAAAACCCCCTGGTACCATTTTAGAATAAATATGCATCATCTGAGAAGAAGAAGAGAACAAGAAGAAGAGAAACAGTGATGACGGACGAAGATGTCACTGGTCATCAGAAAAGCATCATGAACATTGATTGCTAATCAAACGCCGCCCTGGAACATTCATCCTTGACATCTGTAACTTTTTTGTAAGCTTTTCTAAAGACTATATATATCCAGACTTTCCTATCAGTACTTATTTTCTATTATTCTTTGTTCCACTGGTATTATTATTATTATTTTTGTAATAAATACCATGCTGCTTTTAAGTTTCTATGCTTTGTCTTAATGTCTAGAGTGATTGAAGTAATAAGTTAGATTTCTTTGAGCACCTGGTGCAGCCGGACATTTTGCCATTACTCTGTGCTGCGAGGTTTATTAAGGCTGAGGGTGTGAGCTCCACTCAATAGTAGGAACAGTACGTTAAGAAGGTATTCTTGGCTGATAAATGGCCTATAGTCAAGAGTGCTGAGTCTTTGTATGTTTAAATGTATTCTTGTATTCCAAGAGTAATATTTAGGTCTGAGATATCATTAAAACATCGTATGTTGTTCGTGCCAATAATAAGTAAGTCTCTTGAAGTGCTGAGTAGCAGGCTGTGTTATTTCTAAAGCACTTGTGTGGTTTAAAGTGCTAAAGGTTAATCAGTGTGTGTGTGTCATTCATAGCCACTGTTGTGGTTAGGGTCTGGTTGTCTGCGTATAGCTATGTATGTGTGTGTTCATCTTAAAGTGCAACAGTAGACCAACTCGATAACGAACTTGACGAGAACACTTACCCTTCAGAAAACAGGTAAAGGGTAAGTAGAGGGAAATACTACGATAATACAGCTAAGTAGACCCCCTTGTAAGAGGACCCTCAAGTGGAATTTGAAGATTAGAACAAAATCCCGCAGGACATTTGTACATTTTGGGCTGCCTACATCTAAATGAATTCATTTCCTATTTTGTCTCCATTGTTTGTTCATAGTCAGTCAGATTTGCCTTTGATAAATTATAGCTGTCAATGTACAAGCAGTGGGATTTCTGGTCTAACCCACAGTTGAACCACTTGAACCAGATTTTAATGCCATGAGATTTGCTCTACTAAGTTGGACGAACGAGAAGGACATTATATGTGTATGTTTGTGGTTTTCTTAAGGGTCACATTTACTAGTGTGGAGAATGGACAGCCGTTTATCCTGGCCAATACCCCCAAGCTGCCAGGTGGAGCCCTCCTTGCAGCATGGAGGTCCCCAGAAGACAAGCAGGGCATCATGGACAATGGAGTTTTTATGCACAGCCCTGCTGGATGCCATGGGGGCACTAGGGGATGCTGCAGGGAGGAGTAATGGATATTTTCCCTACGCCCCGGAAGCACACGTGGACAAGAGGAATGACGTGCTTCCGGGTGAAGAAAGAACTTGTACCTGACCGGAAGTGATTGAGAGCCAAATGGACTGGGGATTAGGAACACTTCCGGG
Source organism: Polypterus senegalus (assembly GCF_016835505.1). Classification (NCBI taxonomy): domain Eukaryota; kingdom Metazoa; phylum Chordata; class Cladistia; order Polypteriformes; family Polypteridae; genus Polypterus; species Polypterus senegalus. The sequence continues at coordinate 3,418 of NW_024381994.1, forward strand.
TCAGGAGATATAAAAAGACTGTGGGAGCTCCCAGATGGCGAGCTGAGTTGGGAGGCAGGGTGGCTAAGCGTCTGGGAGTGGAGGATTGGTTTATTGATTATTGTTATTGGTTTATTGGAGAATTGTGGAGAGGAACATGCTTTGTGCACTTTATTATTATAAGAAATAATTATGTGGACTTTTATCTGGTGTCTGTCGTGTGGTCTGAGGGTACAAGGGTCAACAATCTGTCACACTAGATAGAAGGCGTAATTAGTTTTGTGTCCTTTATTATATTCATTGTTGGGGTCTGGATTGTCTTCTGTCTACCTGTGTCCTGAGGATTGATTTTGGATTCATTGGCTACCCCTCAAGAAAAGGAGCGCTCCTGAACCATCCATCCGTCTTCACCCTTACAGTGGCTACCGGTAGGACTGTTTTTCATTCCCTTTCAGTGTGCAGATCTCTGGACTCACTATCGTCATCTTTCATCTCATCTGGTGTTGTTTCCATGGACTTTGCTGTGTGGAGTTGTTAGTGCTTATAGGTTTAATGTAATATCGCTGTAGGGGTACAGGGGTGGTATTATTGGTTTAATTAATATTATTTAATTTCATTATATTCTTAATTTTTATTAGTTCCCAGTCTGCTTTGTTTTGTCTCTGTTTTTGAGTGTGTGCGGGTGGGCCAAGGCTGGAAGCGACCCTGGGATCCTCTATAAAAAATAAATAAATCACCGTCATCTTGATGGTGTGAATCTTAGCAGCATCGGACCACTATAATGTGATGCTGTGGCTCATCAATTTTATCCCCCTGTAGTTACTACAGTCCTGCACATCCCCATTATTCTTAAATATCGGCCCACCAGTACACTTCTTCTCCACTCCTCAGGTATTCTCTAACTTTTCAAGATTTCATTAAACAATCTGGTTAAAAACTCCACTGCCATCTCTCCTAAACACCTCCATACTTCCACAGGTAGGTCATCTGCACCAATGGCCTTTCCATTCTTCATCCTCTTCATCGCTGTTGTTACTTCCTCTTTGCTAATCCATTGCCCTTCCTGATTCACTATCTCCGCATCATCCAACCTTCTCTCTCTCGTTCTCTTCATTCATCAGCCTCTCAAAGTCCTCTTTCCATCTGCTCCACACGCTCTTCTCACTTGTGAGTACGTTTCCATCTTTATCCTTTATCACCCTAACCTGCTGCTCATCTTTCCCAGCTCAGTCCCTCTCTGTAGCCCACCGGTCCTTTTCTCCCTCCTTAGTGGCCAACCTCTCATACAACTCATCATACGCCTTTTCTTCAGCCTTCACCACCTCTCTCTTCACCTTGCACCTTATCTCCTTGTACTCTTGTCTACGTTCTGCATCTCTCTGACTATCCCACTTCTTCTTTGCCATCTTCTTCCTCTGTATACTCTCCTGTATTTCCTCATTCCACCACCAGGTTTCCTTTTCCTCCTTCCTCTTTCCAGATGTCACACCAAGCCCCCTTCTTGCTGTCCCCCTTACTACATCTGCTGTAGTCACCCAGCTGTCTTCACTGCCACCCAGTGCCTGTCTCACCTCCTCCCTAAACTCAACCTTGCAGTCTCTCCTTTTTCAGCTTCCACTATTTGATCCTTGGCTCTGCCCTCACTCTCCTCTTCTTCTTGATCTTCAACGTCATCCTACAGACAACCATCCTACGCTGCCTAACTACACTTTTCCCTGCCACCACTTTGCAGTCCTTAATCTCCTTTAGATTGACTCTTCTTCATAGGATGTAATCGACCTGTGTGCATCTTCCTCCACTCTTGTATGTAACCCTATGTTCCTCCCTCTTCTTAAAATACGTATTCACCACAGCCATGTCCATCCTTTTGGCAAAATCCACTGTCATCTGATCTTCTTCATTCCTCACCTTGACACCATACCTACCTATCACCTCCTCGTCTCCTCTGTTCCCTTCACCAACATGTCCATTGAAATCCGGTCCAATCACCACTTTCTGTCCCTTGGGGACACTGTCCATCACGTCATCAAACTCACACCAGAAATCTTCTTTCTCCTCCATTGCACACCCAGCTTGTGGAATATATGCACTAACAACATTCATCATCACATCTCCAATCTCCAACTTCATAATCATCACTCTGTCTGACACTCTTTTCACCTCCAAACACTCTTGACTTGCTGTTCCTTCAGAATAACTCCTACCCCATTTCTGCTCCCATCCACATCATGATAGAACATTTGAATCTCCCTATGATCCACCTGGCCTTACTCCCCTTCCATTTAGTCTCTTCACACACAATATATCATTCTTCCTTCTCTCCATCATATCTTCTAACTCTCGTCTCTTACCAGTCATACTGTCAGTCATCATCCATCCATTTTCCAACCCGCTGAATCCGAACACAGGGTCACGGGGGTCTGCTGGAGCCAATCCCAGCCAACACAGGGCGCAAGGCGGAACAAATCCCTGGGCAGGGCACCAGCCCACCGCAGCCAGTCATACTGCGAACATTCAAAGTTCCTACCCTCTGTTCCACTCTCTTTACCTTCCTTCTATCCTTCTGCCTCTGGACACACGCCCCCCTCTTCTTCTCCTTTTTCTTCGGCCAACAGTAGCCCAATTTACACCATCACCCTGTTGGCTAACAGTACTGGTGGCGGTCGGTATGGAAATTTGTATTGTTGTTCGCATATTGATCTGGAAAAATTTTACACCGGATGCCCTTCCTGACGTAACCCTCCCCATTTATCATCGCTTGGGACCGGCACAAAGAAACACACTGGTTTGTGGCTGGGTTACAGAAATTCAAACAGACATTAATATTAAATTGATGTTTCAAATTCTGTTTATTCTTATAATTAACTTGGCTGTTTTGTTATTAGTTGATATAGTAAACCATATTAAATGCATTGTTTGATTTAGCTATTGATTATGTTTATTGGGGGGGCGTTAGAAGTAATTTACTGTAAATTTAGGTAGCCCAAGCAGCCCACAAGACACCCTTCAAAAGTCCACTTACCACCCATGCAAGAACTTACATTGTACCCTACACGAGTGAGGGGCAGCAGCCAAAGACTCCGCGCTGCCATCACCCCACCAGAATCAGCCCGTCACTGTGATAGACTTGAGTCAGAATCATCCTGATTCCCTCTGCTGATCTTTACATGAACCGCTTTCATCTCCTCAATGACGTGTGACGTGTGTCTCACTGTCCTTGTCACTTTCATCCTTCATCAGGATGTTCTTCCTGAGTGCATCGCTGAAAAGTAAAGAAGAAAACTCAGCCAATGGAAGGCAGTCCTACAAAAGCTCACTCCTCCATTACCCAAGATCCTCTTTAGCCCCACCCACTTACTGAGGGCGACAGAGTCAAAGACTTGAATGATTGGCTCCCCTCCAGTTCACCTCACTTGCTGCTACAAGTCCTCCCGGAGATCCGCCTGACAGTGGCTTTGGTGACATCTCCTTAGTGACTCCACTAACACAGTGCTAACCAGTGTGCCCCTGGCAGCTGACAGAAACTCCTCCTTTAATTTGGAATCTTTCATTTCCTCGTGTGCCGCCTCTCCGTCAGTCTGTCTGTCTGATTCTCTCTGCCTCTTTCCTCCACACAGACGATGACACAGTTATGGTCACATTTTTGTTTTAGTCATTCTGCAGTGTTATTTTAGAGGTGTTTCTCTTCTGGTTTTGGTCTACACCTACAACCTTTGGGGTCAATGACCACCAGTTTCCCTTTCACAGTCATCTTTTGATGTTACACACGAACTGGTTTGGATGCCCAGAATACTCACAATTTGTTCAAAAACTTTGTTCATTTTATACTCCTAACTATGGGGGGCCAAGCCCCCCTGGTGTCTTTGGCGCCCAACCTCCAGTTGTGGCCTGATAGGCCGCCCTACTTGTGGACAAAGTCACGAAATTCTATAAATATGTAAAAGAAAAATGAATTATTATTTAAAGGAGTAAAATAATGAATTGAGAATAAAATATTTACTCTCTTACCGATCGGAGTATTCCTGTTAAACTGAGGTCCATTATGCCTGATGAGTATTTATAAGAGACTACAAAAATGATTCATTCGTTTTAACGGACATTCTTATAGATAAAAAACTTTTAAAAAATGACTCATTTAAATAACAGGAGAAATCATATGAAAACTAAAGTGGTATGCAATGGGAAATCATAACTCGACCTTCTATATATTTTAGTTTATAATTTAAAAACGGAATAAGAATCTGAAAATCTAACAACATCACATTAAGGTTTGATAAATTCTGAAACGAATGATACCAAACATATATATGTAGGTATTAAAATAAGTCAGATTTAAAGCGTGACAAAAACGTGACATAAAATCGTTGCACAAAATCAATGCACTTTTAGGCTTAGGATTTTATATATAGAGAGAAGATTTGTCTCAGTATTTCTCTTTCTTTATCAGGTATTTTTTCCTTTATTCTGCATTCTTTCTTGCGTCTCACTGCACCACTGGTCACTCCAGAAGTCACACTCTCTCATCTTTAATTCTCTGATTAACAACAAAATGTGACACCTTAGGAATAGAGGAGAGTGAATTACAAACCGAGAGAGATAAGAGAGGGAGATATAGAGAAAGAAAAGATTGGAAAAAGACAAGAGGGCAGAGAAAAGAGAAAGTAACAACTGAAAGTGGGCCAACACATGGGTGACAGAGTGACAGACACACAGTCACACCAGGAGAGGACATGAAGTGTCAAAGATGCTTGTCAGGTTCATCAAATCAAGTAGAACACAAACTCACCTGTAAAACTCCTCACCGCTCAGCGGTTCAGGCGACTGCAGGAAGAAGACTGGAGCTTCACTACCTGCACGTCAAAAGAGCAGAATGGGGACAGAAGAAGAAGATGTTTGGTCATCAGCTCCATTCACTGTGAAGTCATCACTAAAACAGGGTGGTTCAAGTGTAACACAAACTGAGGAGCAGTGTGGCCACCAGAGGGCGCTCCAGCTGCCCAAACCCCGAAAAAGACAGAAGCAGACACAAGTTTGCCATACAACACACATTCATTTACGTGGGAAGCTCTTTTTTTTTGCTTGCTCCCCACATCACAGCACAGTTCCCAAGTACCAAAGCACAATAGAACACATTTGTTTGTTCATTCGTTCATTCTCTCTTACTCCTCTTCTGGCCAGCTTTGTCCACTTCCTTCTGACTCTTGCTCTCCGAATGGAGTGAGGTGGCTCCTTTTATGCAGCTCCTTAGAGTGTTCCAGGTGGCACATCAGCATGGTGGATGTCCAATGTGGGGCTCTGCAGCTCCCACTTACGGCCCCCCTGGAACCCAACAGGGCTGTACCCCATGTTGCTACAGCTGCCCAGGAAAGCTGCCCCCTAGCGTCCCAGGTAAGGTAATGCCTTATGGGTGCTCTCTCCCCTGGTCCTTCCATCTAGCTGGTGTTCCAGCCGGGTAAGGGCCATGTGTGCCTGTCACAGTAGTTAAGCAGTTAAAACACAAAGCGACCTGCTGAACCTCACTAAAGCACCACTCAATGCCCCCCATACCCACTGGTACATCTAGTTGGCACACTGACCAAGAATGAGCAGACCACAGTGTGCTGAGTGCCTTTAACACTAGAATCCCTGAAGCCTATGAACAAACTCGTAATCTCGGCCCACCTTAATTCCCTTCGCACCTCTCCATCAGTGTCTTTTGTTTTGTAAATGTGTCGATCAGCACAAGCAGCAAGCAGCCTGCTGTCCCAACAACCCCCGGACAGAGCTCAGCTTGGGCAAAAAGTTCCCCAGCTCAAGGCTCCTTATCTGTGTGTGAGGTGCCTGGACGTGTAGAGGGTAAATAATACAGTAGATCGTTGCTTGGAATCCATGAATTTCATGAGTGTTCAGGGTCTTCAAAGATCTGCGTAAGTGTAGGATGACAGGAAAATGCGAGAAATACAAGAAATGCTGAACACTTACCTAAAATAGAAACATGCAATACTAATAATGACGTGAAGTGTATAATGTGTGAAGATTTTAGTCCAAATATCAAATAAACACGTGTGCTTTTATTCAAGAATATAACCAAAGTAAAAAAAAATAATCATTCGATTTACATGTTGCTCTCAATGAGTTACAAACCCAAACTCAAAGGTCAATTGACAGAAAGCAAATACGTATTCTTGGATGGTGCAGAGGTAAGAACTGCTGCCTTGTAACCATAAGATTGCTGGTTTGTGTCCTGGCGCTCTGCATTTTGAGTACTGAGCTGATAATATTATTATTACTATAATATAATAAAAACATACATTTGATTACATTAGATAGTGACATTAGATATGCTAAAAAAATATTCCTGTGCCCCTGCTCCAAGGTGGTGTTTCTCATCGAACCCGAGTTGCATGAATTCTCAGTGTTCACCAGCCTGCCAAGCTTCATCTTCACTCTGGTAAGGAGTGGGTTAACAGGCGACAGTTGCCTCGGTTACCAAGCATGACTTGCCATAATCCTCGTTGGTGGAACCAGCACTGGCTCAGATAAGACCACCTCCTCATGTTCAGTGAGGGGCTTCATGGAATACCCCTGGTCAGGATGTGTGGGCCTTAAAGACGCCGCCATCTACTGGTCTGCTAATGTCATACGACAGCTGCAGTGGGCCCAGTGGTCTGTCGTTGTGAGTGTCGCTGGTCACTCAGCTCCTTTACTTTGGCTGTCTTCATAACTTGATGAGGGTCACTTTATTATCTCCCAGTCCATTTCTCGGTATACTTTTAAATTTTTTATTTGAATTGTATCTAACCAGAGCACACACTGAGTCTTTTAGCCATCAATTCCTAAACACATTCACATAGTCATCCAATAGTCTGTCCATTCATCGTGACGTGCATTTCATGAACCTCATTCCTTCATTTCAGGAAGCTGGGATCCACGCTGGCATCTTCTTCAAACTGAATCCAAAGGTACAAAATGGTATGTTGAGAGTTGGAGGAAGACTCGACAAAGCCGCTCCACTACCACCGCTCTGCT
>NW_024381995.1:0-12034 GCF_016835505.1 Polypterus senegalus
TTGTAGCAGCTTCCCATTTGTCCCTGACTTCACGGAAGAAAATGCTTTGTATTTTGAGATATCTGAGCTTCATTAAAGCTTTGGATATTTACATAAACAAAATAGTATTAAGGCAGCCTTAGGGTTGGTGCCTCACAATTTCAATATTCTGGGTTCAAATCCTAGACTGAAGGCTGTAATAGTGGAATTTATAAAGCCCTCTTACTAACTGTACTCTATATCTAAAGAACAACATCCTGTAACTATATTACCAAATTTTACTTCAGTTACCACTGACTTACATGGTACAAAGTACAATAAACAAAAACAATACTTGGCTTCTGTTGTGGTGTATAAAATCTGCAGATTATTCTCTATATTTTTATTATATTTTGCTCAATCCCAACAAGATGAATTCAGATGCAGGGCATTTACATAAACATTATAATATCATAACCATATCCTCTTCCCTTATACCTCACTTTTATAGCAGTTTTTCACGACATAGTGCTAATTTGGTTTTACAGCCTGGGAAAGGATGACTTGCCGGATACCTCAGGCAACATCAAAAAACTTTATTATTTGAGAAAAGATCAATTAAAGTGTTTGAGCAAAATTCATCCATCATATTGAAGGCCGGTCAATCAGGTGCATGCAACAATAATGTGTTTTAAAACCCCAGTAGAATTTTATAATAAATATGCATAAGATAGACATAGTATGGAGGAAGAAGAGGAGGCAAAGACGTCATGAGAAGAGAATAGAGCGGCGTCAGCAGAAGGCATCTGCAATGTGCGGACGTTTCCATCTGATCTTCAGAAAAATATATAATGAACAACTATGAGTGCTAGATCACAGGTCGTCCCTGACATTCATCCCTGTTATATTTACTTTTTTGTAAGCTTTTTCTAAAGACTACATACAGTATATCCAAACTTTACTATCAGTCCTATTTTCTATTATTCTTAGTTCTATTGGTATTATTATTCCTGTAACAAATACCATGCTGCTTTTAACTTTCTATGCTTTGTCTTAAATGTCTAGAGTAACTGAAGTAATAAGGTAGAATTTTTTTTGAGAACCTGGTGCAGCCGGAGCTTTGCCTTTTCCTTTGCTGCAAAGTTTATTAAGGCTGAAGAAGAGAGAGCTCCACCCAAAAGTAGGGAACACTACGTAAAAGTAAGGCATTCTTGGCTGATAAATGGCCTATAGTCAAGGATGCTGAGCCTTTGTATGTTTAAATGTATTCTTGAAGAGCAAAAGTAATATTTAGGTCTGAGATATAATTAAAACATTGTGTGTTGGTCATGCCGATAATAAGGAAGTCTTTTGAAGTACTAAGAGAGTGACAGGCTATGTTATTCCTAAAGCACCTGTGTGGTTTAAAGTACCAGAGGTTAACCATCTGTGTGTGTGTCATTCATGGGGCACTGTTGTGGTTAGGCTCTGTGTATATGTAAGTCACAGTGCTAAGAGAGTGACAAGTTGTGTTATTCATAAGGCGCTTGTGTGGTTTAAAGTGCTAGAGATTAACCAGCTGTGTGTTTGTTATGTACAGGGCACTGTTCACTTTCTGTGTGTATGCATATAGCTAAGTATGCATGTGTTAATCTTAAAGTGGAACAGTAGATCAACCCAGTAACAAACTTGATCAGTACACTTACCCTTGAAGAAAACAGGTAAAGGGTAAGTAGAGGGAACTACTACGACAATAAAGCTTCTAAGTGTGAAGAGGTTTTATATGTTTCTAATAATATTTCATTGCAGCAATGCAGCTTTGGTATTCTTGTTGCTATTAATTGATTTCCTTACGTGCTTTGGAATCACTTTCAGATTGCAAGCTGTATCCAAGGTACATTAAAAAACAACAGTCACTGAGTACCTTATAGAATATGATCTCAAAATTAGAACTAGATGTACAGTGGTGCTTGAAAGTTTGTGAACCCTTTAGAATTTTCTATATTTTTGCATAAATATGACCTAAACCATCATCAGATATTCACAAAAGTAGATAAAGAGAAACCAGTTAAACACGAGATAAAAATATTATACTTGGGTCATTTATTTATTAAGGAAAATCATCGAATATTACATATTTGTGAGTGGCAAAAGTATGTGAACCTCTATGATTAGCAGTTAGTTTAAAGGTGAAATTAGAGTCAGGTGTTTTCAATCATTGGGATGACAATCAGGTGTGAGTGGACACCCTTTGTTATTTAAAGAACAGGAATCTATCGAAGTCTGCTCTTTACAACACGTTGTGGAAGTGTATCATGGCACTTACAAAGGAGATTTCTGAGGACCTTAGAAAATTAAGTTGTTGATGCTCATCAGGCTGGGAAAGGTTACAAAACCATCTCTAAACAGTTTGGACTCCACCAATCCACAGTCAGACAGATTGTGTGCAAATGGAGGAAATTCAAGACCATTGTTACCCTCTCGACCAACAAAGATCACTCCAAGAGCAAGGCGTGTAATAGTTGGCGAGGTCACAAAGGACCCCAGGGTAACTTCTAAGCAACTAAAGGCCTCTCTCACATTGGCCAATGTTCATGTTCAGGAGTCCACCATTGGGAGAACACTGAATAACAATGGTGTGCATGGCAGGGTTGCAAGAAGAAAGCCACTGCTCTCTATAAAAAACATTGCTGCTCGTCTGCAGTTTGCTAAAGATCATGTGGACAAACCAGAAGGCTATTGGAAGAATGTTTTGTGGACGGATGAGACCAAAATAGAACTTTTTGGTTTAAATGAAAAGCGTTATGTTTGGAGAAAGTAAAACACTTCATTCCAGCATAAGAACCTTATCTCATTTGTGAAACATGGTGGTGGCAGTATCATGGTTTGGGCCTGTTTTGCTGCATCTGGGCCAGGACGACTTGCCTTCATTGATGGAACAATGAATTCTGAATTATATCAGAGAATTCTAAAGGAAAATGTCAGGACATCTGCCCATGAACTGAATCTCAAGAGAAGGTGGGTCATGCAGCAAGACAACGACCCTAAGCACACAAGTCATTCTACCAAAGAATGAGTAAAGAAGAGTAAAGTTAATGTTTTGGAATGGCCAAGTCAAAGTACTGACCTTAATCCAATCGAAATGTTGTGGAAGGACCTGAAGCGAGTAGTTAATGTGAGGAAACCCACCAACATCCTAGAGCTGAAGCTGTTCTGTACGTTGAAATGAGCTAAAATTTTTCCAAGCCGATGTGCAGGAGTGATCAAAAGTTGCTGGAAACATTTAGTTGCAGTTATTACTGCAAAGGGGGGTCACACCAGACATTGAAAGCAAAGGTTCACATACTTTTGCCACTCACAAATATGTAATATTCGATCATTTTCCTAAATAAATAAATGACCAAGTATAATATTTTTGTCTGATTTGTTTAAGTGGTTTATGTTTATCTACTTTTAGGACTTGAGTGAAAATCTGATGATGTTTTAGGTCATATTTATGCAGAAATATAGAAAATTCTAAAGGATTCACAAACTTTCAGGCATCACTGTACCTCTAAACACTCTGTACTATCAATCAGACATTTCTCATAAATGCTACAAAGAAAAAATTATGCGTACATCACTGTCTGAAGACAAAATAAAGCAGACTTTTTTCACACACTTTTTCATTGCATTTAATTGCCATCTAAATTAAATTAATGCACTTTTTCACAGTGAGTGTCTGAAATTAGGGGTGGGAGTGTAACATTACCTTAGTGCACTTGTCCCTATTGTTATAAAATATTGAGAGAGCTGTAATATAATAAATGGTAATGTATTCTGTGTGGCGATCAGTGCCTTCGTGCTCCTGTGTGTGAAAGAGAAAGACTATTGAAGAATCACATAGTGATTCACAGACATACAATACAAAGCATTTAACGTGCTGCTTTAGTTACGATGGGATTTGAGAAATTCTAGTAAAATAAACATTGATTTTAAGATGAAGGTTACGATGTTCTACTTTAATGACAAAATAAAGTACAATATTAAAGTGAAAATTTTGAGATTTCAGTCGACATTTCAATCTCTTTCTTCTTCAGTGTCACTATTTTTTTTTCTTTTCTGTGTGCCCTAATATGCTTCCTTATGACACCCAGACAGTGGGTCGACTTTGACATCTTACCACTTCTTTTTTTATTTTGGCACTGTGCAATTTTCTGAACTTCAACTTTTGAGTGTCATTCCATCGCGTTCCTTTTGTTGCTCATGCCACTACCTAAGCCACCAAAAAGTACATTTTTCCTAGCCTCAGCTTCACGGAGTAGGACCTCCACTTGGCATTTGGTGAAAATCTTTTTTACACATGCATTTGCCATTGACTTTTAACAAAATACTGAATGGAAGGAGATATTTATATTGATTTGGATATTCAGATATTTAAAATTCTGGGAGGAGTGTAGTAGGGCTATAAAGCACGTTCGTTAAATTTCCCATCTGTTGGTATTTATGAAGGGGAAGTGTGTGGAAATTGGCGTACACAGAGTTTTATGCATTGTGACAGATAGGGGGCGTTGTCGTCCACTTGAACTCTTAGCTCAGACGCCAGACACCAGATAAAAGTCCAAATCTTGACTTTATTCGTACAATAATATGCACAAAGCACCCTCCACTTCACAATACTCATGAACTATAACAATAATAATAACAACAATCAATCCTCCACTCCCAGACGCGTTGTTCCCTTCCTCCCAACTCAGCTCGCCCGTCTGGGATCTCCCACAGCCCTTTACAGTCCTTGACCCGGAAGTGCTTCTGATCCATCAGTCGGGTCGGGTCAGGTGAAAACTAATTTTCTTCAACCCAGAAGTACGTCATTTCTTCTGTCCCCATGACTGTGACGTACTTCCGGGCTGTATTGAAAATATAAGTCTCTGGGCCTCCCTGCATTGTCCCCTGGCGGCCCTGATGTTATCCAGCAGGGCTGAACAAAACTGCACATACCATGATGTCCTGCTGGAATTCGGGGCATCTCCACGTCGCAGGGAGGGCTCATCTGGTGGCTTGGGGGTATTGGCCGGGATGGACTGCCAACCATATATATCACAATATTCCCCCCTCAGCATAGAACCATGGTTCGACGTGTCCTGTCCCGCGAGGGTTGTCTTCCTCCAGGAGGAGGTTCTGTTAGGACCTTGGCTATTTCTTGCATCATATTCTCTGGAGAACCTAAGGGGAATATTAATCCAGTGAGACACCTTATCCCCTGTTCTCCAAGGACCATAGCACTGCCTCTGTCCGCCTGCTACTCTCCCTCTGCGGAAATAGAAACATTCGGGAAATGTTGGCTCCACCCCTTTTCCCTCTGAGGAGGGTTCCTCAGCCGCCCTTGAGCTCTCAGCTCCCTTTTCTACTTTGTCAGGTGATCATTTTTGGGATCTCCTTTTTAACCTGAGGCTTGTCCACAGTTTGGGTCTCTTTATGGGAAAGAGAGAGCTCTTTTACTGTCTGCACCTCCTTTGATTTGCAAATGACCGGTGGCGGCGTCTTCAGCATTGCATCGCTTGGGGAGACAGCACTATTCAGCTGCTTTGACTCGATCGATGCTTCCCCCGCACCCTCGGTCATTGTTCCCGACTCTCTTGTAGGGGGCGGAGATTTGGCACCTGCTACTAGACAATCACGGGCCTGGTTCACTCTGCGTCCCTTTATTATTTACGGTACCGGTCACTCTTACCTGTACCGCCGAATCAATTAATACAGGACCAGGCTCCTGACCAAACTGCTGCAGGTAATCGTCCAACTTTCTTAAAGGCACTTTGGCAACTGCTCCCAGCTCCCCAACGATCTTAATGTTTGTCAAGACCTGTAATAAACTGTTCACAGGCTGCACTAGTTTTTACAGCTCCCATAAGTCAATAACATTATTTAATTCAGCCGGAGGTAGGCTCAGGCAATCACTAGCCTTACCCTCCGGCTGGGAGCCAATGAGCAAGCCCGCTCCTGGCACGCGCTTCGCAAGGGGGACTGGGATTTGGAGTTCTTTTTATCAGAGGACTGGGTTGCCATTTTTGGCGGACTGCGACCTGGCTGTATTAATTTGTCGCCGGATGGATCAGTCATTTCCCGGCCCTCCTTACCTTTTTGTGGGGTGAGCGGTGCTTCGCTTGCCTCCCCCTTCCTCTTCGGAAAGTCCAAGTCTGTTTTTTCTAGGGCGCAGCCGTAAGCAGTAGGACCTCCTTTTTCCCCACAATCCTTCGGGTTGGGTCACGTGTCCCTCGCCGGCACCCGACATGCGGAAGTACTTCTGGCTTGTCTGCTGGGTCGAGAGCATAGCACCCCCGTCGGGTTTTCCATCTGCATCCCGCAGGGCCTCCGGATGGTCTCCTTTGAGGAATGTGCACGGTACAAAATGAGTTATTTTAAAGATGTTGTTAATTAAATCCCCAGCACATACCTCGTGGTAGTCGTCCTCCTCCGGAGGCCTCTCCCGACTCATGGAGCGGCTCTTCAGCTCATCCCGAGCGTCGTCCATGACGAGCGTGGAACCTCCACTGGTGTTGTCGCTCTCCTTGGCGTTTTTCTTCCCCATAACGAACTTGGTAATATGGTTTGTGGCAATTTTTCTGCGTGTCTGACGCTGCCTTCTTGGGGTATTCTGTCCACAGAATTTTTCCTCAGGTCCTCTGCCAAACTGACGGCCAGAGAATCCTGCTGACTACACCACTGTGACAGATAGGGGGCGCTGTCGTCCCCTTGAACCCTCAAATCAGACACCAGACACAAGATAAAAGTCCAAATCTTGACTTTATTCATACAATAATGTGCACATAATCTTAACTATAACAATAGTAATAACAATAATCAATCCTCCACTCACAGACGCGTTGTTCCCTTCCTCCCAACTCAGCTTGCCCATCAGAGATCTCCCACAGTCCTTTATAGTACTTGACCTGGAAGTGCTTCTGACCCCTCAGTCCATGTGATTATCCAGCACTTCCGGCTCAGGTGAAAACTCCCTTTCTTGGAGTGGGGGTATTGGCCGGGATGGACTGCCAGCCATATATCACAACATCTGGAATTTTTTGTGCATACGCACATTTCCGTTTTTATCCGTACACCATGCTTTAGTCTGAATTCTACTCATGGTGTTATACATGAAGCCCCTGGTGATTTACTGCTTCAAATGAGTATTATAGGCAACAATCTGGAAAAACTTCATTGTATAATTAAGTTCTTTTAAAGTATGTTAACTGTCTATGGAAACATATTATTATTAATAGTAATAAATAATGCATGAATATTACTTTGCTTGGGAAAGAGGAGGTTAACAATTGTTCTTTATTCATAACATACTTTTTTCCTTCTATATCTGTTATATTAGTGGTGATTAGTAAAATAGCTGCACTGGCTCCCATATTCTACATGAGTATTGTGGTTTGAATTCTGAAATTTTGACATAGATAGACCTGGTTTAGGTAATTGACTATGGTTGCATAATAGGCTACAAGACAAATAACTAATTTTTCATGGAATGAGTGACCAACAAAAGAGACTACCTTCCATCGGTAGGCGAGGGCATACTCATCTGGAGCTAAAATCTTCACCTCCTATTTCCCAGTGCAGAATCAATCAATCAGATGCAGAAGGTTAATGCCCATTTTGAGGGCAAGAGTATCCCAATTCCAATTTCTGGCAGTATCTCTGGCAGCCAAATGTTCTGAACTACATATTGTTAAATTGCTGAAGCATTTTAAACATCAGATTGAACAAATAATATCAGATTTGGTTATGTTTGCTATGGTGTTATATTTTATAAATACAAAATTGTCTTCTAGAGAGGAAAAATGCATCAATAAAAAAAAGTATTAATTTACTGTACCTCTTCAAGTTCCCTTTTCTGTGTTTTTAGTTGAGCTTGTTTTTCCTTAAAAAACATAATTAAACATTATGTAGTACATGTCTCAAAATAGATTAGGTATCTTCTAAAAATCATACATTACAAAATTTAAATTGCTAAATTTGCTATAAAAAAAGATAAAATGACAACAATGTTACTGAAAATTTATGGTAGATTTATAATCTTTTTAGGTAAAACAACTCAATAAAAGCAATTGCACAACATTTTAAAAAATTACAAGCTACAATATTTGTACTGTTTAATAGATTTAACTTGTCTGGACTGTTAATGGGAAAGTAACTTTGAAGTGGTTAGATGGTTATAAAATATACTTTCTGAAGCTGAAGAAGTATAAACCGAAGACACCAGTTTAGGAGAAGAACCTTAAGTCATCTGTGAAACATGTTGGTGAAATGTTATTGTTTGGGGTTTGTTTGCTGACTCAGGGCCTGGGTAACTTCATCAAGTCAACTGTGAATTCTGCTTCAAATCAAAGTATGCTTCAGGAGATTGTGAGGCCATCTATTCGAAAGTTGAATTTGAATCGCAAATGGAACCTTCAGTACAATAATGATCTGAAGCACACTAGCAAACCGACTAGGGTATGGCTCCAATAAGAAGAAATGGATGGTTATGGGCAGTCCTAGTGAAAGCCTTGATTTGAATCCCATTGAAATGTTGTGGGAGCATTTGAAACGGACACTACCTGCAAGAAATACTGCTAACATCTTGCAACTGAATTTTGCAGTTGAAGTGGTCAAATATTTCATACAATAAACAATAACAGTACTTGGCTTCTGTTGTGTATAAAATCTACAAATTATTCTCTATATTTTTATTATATTTTGCTCAGTCCCAACAAGATGAATTCAGATACAGGACACTTGTATGACATTATAATATCAAAAGCATATCCTCTTCCCTTATACCTCACTTTAATAGGAGTTGTTCACTACACAGTACTAATTTGGTTTTACAGCCTGGGAAAGGAACACCTGCCGATAGCTCAGACTATTTATTACTTTATGGATGGACATCTGGGGCAACAATTTGATTTAGAGCCTGGAAAAGAAAGACATGCTGATACCTCAGGCAACATCAAAAATCTTTATTATTTGGGATAAGATTGATTAAAGAGTTTGAGCAAAATTCATCCATCACATTGACAGCCAGTCAATAAGATGAATTCCACAATTATGTGTTGTGAAACCCTAGTAGAATTTTATAATAAAAATTTCTCGTCTGAAGAGTGACATAGGATGGAGGAAGAAGAGATAAAGACTTCATGAGAAGAGATCAGAGCTGTGTCAGAAGAGGACGTTGGTATTGTGTGATCGTTTCCATCT
This sequence comes from Polypterus senegalus, assembly GCF_016835505.1. Lineage (NCBI taxonomy): Eukaryota > Metazoa > Chordata > Cladistia > Polypteriformes > Polypteridae > Polypterus > Polypterus senegalus. The sequence goes on from NW_024381995.1 coordinate 9,160, forward strand.
GATCTTCAGAAAAATATATAATGAACAACTATGAGTGCTAGATCACAGGCTGCCTACAACATTCATCCCTGTTCTCTTTACTTTTTTGTAAGCTTTTTCTAAAAACTACATATATCCAAACTTTACTATCAGTCCTATTTTCTGTTATTCTTTGTTCTACTGGTATTATTATTCCTGTAACAAATACCACGCTGCTTTTAAGTTTCTATGCTTTGTCTTAATGTCTAGAGTAGTTAAAATAGTAAGGTAGATTTTTTTTGAGCACCTGGTGCAGCCGGAGCTTTGCCATTAACTTTGCTGTGAAGTTTTTAAGGATGAGAGAGAGAGCTACACCCAAAAGTAGGGAACAGTACGTAAAAGTAAGGCATTCTTGGCTAATAAATGGTCTATAGTCAAGGATGCTGAGCCTTTGTATGTTTAAATGTATTCTTGTACAGCAATAGTATTATTTAGGTCTGAGATAAAGCACTGTGAAAGCATCTATCCCTCCATTATCTAACCTGCTACATCCAAAATACAGGGTCATGGTAGTCTGCTGGAGCCAATCCCAGCCAACACAGGGCGCAAGGCAGGAAACTAACCCTGTGCAGGGCACCAGCCCACTGCAGGACACTGTGAAAGCATTCATCATTAAAATAAAATTTTAGAGAAGAGAACTTTTGGGACCTCGACTCAGGATGTTGTGGGTCGGTGCGGGGAGTACTTCGAAGACCTGCTTAATCCCACTAACATGCCTTCCAATGCGGAAGCAGAGCCTGGGGACTCCGAGGTGGGCTCCCCCATCTCTGGGGCTGAGGTCGCCGAGGTGGTCAAAAAACTCCTTGGTGGCAGGGCCCCGAGGGTGGATGAGATACGCAAGGAGTTCCTCAAGGCTCTGGATGTTGTAGGACTGACTTGGTTGACACGTCTCTGTAACATTGCATGGACATTGGGGACATTGCCTCTGGATTGGCAGACCAGGGTGGTGGTTCCCTTCCTTAAAAAGGTGGATCGGAGGGTGTGTTTCAACTACAGAGGGATCACACTCCTCAGCCTCCCTGGAAAAGTCTATTCGGGGGTTCTGGAGAGGAGGGTCCATCGGATAGTTGAACCTCGGATTTAGGAGGAACAGTGTGGTTTTTGTCCTGGTCGTGGAACAGTGTACCAGCTCTACACCCTTAGCAGAATCCTGGATGGTGCATGGGAGTTTGCCCAACCAGTCTACGTGTGCTTTTTGGACTTGGAAAAGGCGTTCGACTGTGTCCCTCGGGGATCCTGTCGGGGGTGCTCTGTGAGTATGGGGGACCCCCTGATGAGAGCTGTCTGGTCCCTGTACAGTCGGTGTCAGAGTTTGGTTCGCATTGCTGGCAGTAAGTCGAGCCTGTTTCCGGTGAGAGTTGGACTCCGCCAGGGCTGCCCTTTGTCACCAATTCTGTTCATAACTTTTATGGACAGAATTTCTAGGCGCAGCCAGGGTGTTGAGGGGGTCCGGTTTGGTGGACTCAGAATTGGGTCACTGATTTTTGCAGATGATGTTGTCCTGTTTGCTTCATCAGGCCGTGATCTTCAGCTCTCTGAATCGGTTCGCAGCTGAGTGTGAAGCGGCTGGGATGGGAATCAACACCTCCAAATCCGAGACCATGGTCCTCAGTCGGAAAAGGGTGGAGTGCCCTATTAGGGTTGGGGGAGAGATCCTGCCCCAAGTGGAGGAGTTCAAGTATCTCGGGGTCTTGTTTACGAGTGAGGGAAGAATGGAGCGTGAGATTAATAGGCAGATCGGTGCGGCGTTCGTAGTGATGCGGGCTCTGCATCGGTCTATCGTGGTGAAAAATGAGCTGAGTCGTAAGGCAAAGCTCTCAATTTACCAGTCGATCTATGTTCCTACCTTCACCTATGGTCATGAGCTGTGGGTAGTGACCGAAAGAACGAGATCGCAAATACAAGTGGCTGAAATGAGTTTCCTCCGCAGGGTGTCTGGGCTTTCCCTTAAAGATAGGGTGAGAAGCTCAGTCATCCGGGAGGGGCTCAGAGTAGAGCCGCTGCTCCTCCGCATTGAGAGGAGTCAAATGAGGTGGCTCGGGAATCTGATCAGGATGCTTCCTGGACGCCTCCCTGGTGAGGTGTTCCGGGCACGTCCAACCGGGAGGAGGCCCCGGGGAAGACCTAGGACACGCTGGAGGGACTATGTCTCCCGGCTGGCCTGGGAACGCCTTGGGATTCTCCCGGAAGAGCCAGAAGAAGTGGCCAGGGAGAGGGAAGTCTGGGCCTCTCTGCTCAAGCTGCTGCCCCCGCGACCTGACCTCGGATAAGCGGAAGAGGATGGATGGATGGATGGAGAACTTTCGGGGAAAAAATGTTCTCAACTGCCAGCGTGCCTATCATTGTTACAAAATATTTCTAGTCATTGGGTAGAGAAGGGTACACTGGTACCATAGAAGTGGTAGCACTATACCCTTTAATCCACTGTTGTCATTTGCTTGAATACAAAATGTCACTTTTAAGCTGTTTGAAGACACTTTCTCTGTCCGTGTAGGTAGTGTTTCTAATCACCTACAGATGGAATTTTTTGACTGTCATTGAACAATCAGCTAAAGCTGTAATTAAGGGGTGGAAAACGAGACCAAGCCAGGATCAGACAGATTTTTTGAGAAATACTTTGTTCAGTTTCCAGAGACATCTACTCTCTATAAAAAGATATGTCTTTTGAGCAGTACACATGCACACAAGATACTGTTTTCCACTATGAAAATTAAATTGAAGCACAGAGCTACACTAAGCGATGCTCACCATGCACACTTTCTAGGGACTCGTTTATAAATGGGGGTACGCAACATTTTTGAGAGTTGCACCATTTCCACGCACTCTTTCAGATATATAAAAAACTAAACTTAGCTAA
>NW_024381996.1:0-6345 GCF_016835505.1 Polypterus senegalus
GGGGGCACAACAACTCTGTGACTGTTTTTGAATGGCCCAGCCAGAGCCTGATTTAAAACCCAATTAAGCATCTCTGGAGACCAAAATGGTGTCCAAAAAAGTTTACCATCCAGCCAAGAACTAGAGAGGATCTGCAAGGAGGAAGGGCAGGGGATCCCCAAATCCAGGTGAAAAAAAACTTGTTGCATCTTCCCAAGAAGACTCATGGCTGTATTAGCCAAAAGGGTGCTTCTACTAAATACTGAGCAAAGGGTCGAAAAAGGACCATGTGATTTTCGTTTTTTTTTTTTAAAAAATCTGAAAAATTTTAAAAAATTTTTTTTTCGTCAATATGGGGGTTTTACTTTAAATGGGGAAAAATTAATTTAAATGATTTTAGCAAATGGCGCAATAAAACAAAAGTAAAAAATTAAAGGGGGGGTCTAAAATTTTTTTCCCCACCACGCATCTGCGTTTTCCCCACACAAATTCATAAGTTGTAACAACCGAGGAGACAGTAAAAAGAGGGGTTTTCGCCCGTTTTGTATACAGCAAAACAGGTAAAAATTATAAACAAACAGTTCATAATGCCATTTTATTGGGGTGGACCCGGAAGTGGGGGAAGTTTAAGGACGCAAGGGGAGGAGGGGGAAGGATGCGCCAGGGCAAGATGGCGGAGGAAGGGGGGCCGCCCCGGGGTCAATCCAAGCCTATGGTGCAGGAAGGTCTTTTTTCTACGAGGGGAGGGAAAAAGTTAATCCCCCCCTTTCCCCTGGGGGGGAAAATTTCGGGTGCTAAATCAATCCGGGGGCTCCTCCGGCCCCGGGGACCACCCCCCTTAGCCCAGGCCAGGTGGGGCGGACCAAACCCGAGAGGTTTAAATACGAGAGAGGGAAATGGGCATTGGCCTGAAGGTGCCCCCGATAAGTGACAGTGAACTTATCGGCTGTAAGTCCAGAAACCACCTGGGCCCCTGATTCCTTTTTTGGTGGGACATCCACGAAGTCCCTGATCAGTCACCAGAGGGGGGGGCAGCAGGTATCGGGGTGGGTCCTGCCCACTTAAGGGCCAAGGCCCCCCTCCACTGCCGCCAAGGGGCCCCCCGGGCCCACGTTCCGCAAGGCATCAAGGGTGCCCGAACCACGCGTTTTGGCTAACACGGGCCCGGTGTCCGGCCAGTCTGAAAAAAGGGGGCCCAAAAAACCGCCGCAGGTCCCCACGGGGCCCTTTCTTTAGGTCATGAAGCCTGGCCTTTGGTCCACACCACGATGGGGGGCCCCCTTTTTGCGGGGTTATAAGGGTGCTTTTTTCGGGCGGGGAAAAAACCGGGGTAAACCCCAAACCCCCAAAAACCTGCATTTTCTTGGTACGGACGGGCCATTCTGATGTTTTTAATTTTGGGAGCCTGTGGCACCTGTCCTTTTTTCCCCGGGGTAGAAATATTTGGCCCCCCTTTAACCAAAAACATTGGGGGTTTATGGGGGGCCCGGGTTTTGCCAGTGTTGGAGGACGTGCCCGGGGTAGAGCCCCCCCCAGGTGCGGAAAGATGACACCACCCGGTAGGGCGGCACAAAGGTGGGGTTCACCCTTGCTACCAGGTTGGGGCCCGGGCCCCGCACCCCAAATGGGGGACCTTGTACCCCGTCCCCGCTGGGGGTGCTAAAGGCCTTTTTTTCCTTTTTCGGAGCCGAAAGAATTTCCCAAAACCCTTTTTGTCCAAAGGGGTAGTCGATACCAGCGACCCACCTCAAGGAGGTGCCCGGGGGGCATGGGGTAGGCACGAATTTTGAGATCTGATTCAGCGCCAAAGCGTACAAAACCCTCCAGGACCCCGGTTGGAGCGAGGACAATAGGGCTGGACCGGGGGACTATGGTTTTTAAATTATGTCCATGTCCAAAGGGACCGCACCTATTCACCCCCCGGCTTTTCCCCCGGGATTTCGGGGGCCCCCCGGGACGCACCCGGGACCCGTGACTTTTCGGGGCAATCAGCGGTCCCCCGGGGTCCCCCCACACCCTGGGATGGCTCGGAGTTTTTGGGCTCTCCCCCCCTGCTTGGGGTCAGCCTTCGGGGTTGGGGAGTGTGCTCCGAAAAGGGGTGACCATGGGACCCGGGAGCCCTCTATCTCCAGGGCTTTAACAGGTTGAATGATAGACCCTCACCGGTCGCATTTTTCACCAAATAGTCCGAGCCCCTTTTTAACCCGAAGGCCCTTGCCAGTGGCAGCAGCCGAGGGGAGGTGGGGCGAGCACCAAAACCGGGGTTCCCCGGGGGAACCCCCCTGAGGCAGTTGGGGGTTGAAACCCCGGCCCTTTTTTTGCGCCGAGTCCGGGCTTTTTTGGGAGGGGCCTGTTTTTGGGTGGTCCGAGTTTTATGCCCCAAAATGTTGGAGGGGGGGAAGACCCGCCCCCAGCCTTTTTTTTGGATGCGAGGATTCCCGGGGTTTCCCCCCGTATAGAAACAAATGGGGAGAACCCTTAGAGGCGGGGTACCCCCCGGGTAAGCAAAAAAAAAGTGGGAGGGGCTGGTCCCGTTCCCCCTACTCCCCCAAGCATCTGCTTGCGCCTGATTAAACGTCACCAACCCGCCAGTTTGGGGTGATGACCGCGCCGGTGCTTTATCTGCAAATTTGGGCACCTCCTTAAACGTACCCGGGGAAGGGCACCCTGGCCCGGGGGAGGACCTCCTTGGGATCCCCAGGGAAAAAAAATTAACCCGTTCCCTGCTTTTTTTAGCGGGGGGGAACCCCCTCTGGGGACCCGGGGGGCATACCCCCATGACTAGGATATACTTTTGGCCAGGGTTTGGGGCCCCCGGGGGCCCCACCAAATACCCCATTCTTTGAAAAAAGGCGCCCAACGGGGGGAAAAGGGACAGAGGGGAAAGCCCTCCTTGAATCTGGCGGCATTCCGGGCAGGATTGGAAACGCCGGGCCTCCTCATTGATCCCAGGCCAGTAAAAACGACTTAATTTTCCAGCTTTTTGCCCGAGGTGGGCCCAGGAGGTGAGATGCGCCAACTCGGGAATCTCCCCCCCGGAAGGTACGCGGATTAGCAGAAAAATTTCCCCACCCCCCCATGGGAGCCCCGACAACAGATCATTCTCAAGGACAAAAAAGGGTTCACGCGGGTGGATCCGCCCCCTGTTGAGCTGTTAGGCAGAACGACCGATTTGGGGGAAAACGCGGGAGCCCATTCCCCTGCTCCCCCTTTAAAGGAGGCGGGGGGGCCAAATTGATGGTCCCGGCCAGGGTCTTTTGGGGCCCGGGCCCGGAAAGTTCCCTCTAGTCCCTCCGCGGAATCTTCGGGTCAAGGTCCCTACCCGGAAAGGTCCCCAGACACCAGCCCGGGGCCGGGGCCCGTTTGGGGCCGCGGAGGCCGGGGAGGGGCCCTTTTTTCCCCATAACAAGATCCAGAAGGCCCCGGGGGCGGCGGGTTACCGCTGATTCTTTTTTGACCAGTCTTGTCCCAAAATCACTGGGAAGGGGGGGCGGTAAAAAGCACCCCCATTTGGGTTGGTTTTCCAGGGACATAGCAGTGGCGGAAAGAATGACCTAGTCCCCCCCTGCAAACCACAAGGGACCAACAAAAGCTGTTTTAACCATGTCGCGAAGAAAACGGGGGCAACAATTTAAAGTTGCTGCCCGGGAAACAAACAAAGCCACCACGGGGGGTAAAATTTTGCAACACCACCCCTGGGATCCCCGGGGTGCGGGGCCCAATACCTCTCCGCAACGCCCGGGCAGCCTAGGCTCCGGGCGGGTGGGGGGGGTTGGTGAGGGACCGGGTTTTGCCCCCTTGAAAAAAAGGCCCCGGGCCCCTTTTGGCTCGGGCGCTTCCGCAGGCGGGGAGGGGTCGGGTGGCCGCCGCCCCCGCGGTTCCCCCCGAGCAGGCCTTTTTGACCCCCCCAAATGGGAGGGGCCCCCTCGCGCCCAGGCGCCTAGGAGGCCCAATGTTGTGGGGGCTTCCCCCGGGCCTGCTGGGCGGGAACTGGGCATGGGGTGACCAGGCCCCCCCAGGCCACCTGCTCAAACCCCTTTTTCCTGGCCCCGGAGAACCCATCTTTCCCCGAACTCAACGCCGGGGGGGAGGTTTCCCCGGGCAAAGACCCCGTTCCCATTCCCGCCCTGGCCCGTAGGGGAGGGGGCCCGTATTTGGGCGAGGAGGTCGTAATCAGCGGGCCCCCTCCCGGGGAAGGTTTTTTTTAAGGGCCGCTTGGTCTTCGGGATGGCGCCAGAATGGGGCCCCCCCGGCCCCTGCCACCCCCCCCGGTCGCCTCCCAAATGCCCCAGGTAAGCCTGATGTCCTCCCGGGACCCCGGCACCAAAGGGGGAGGGGCCTGCTTGGCGGGCTGGCCGGGGCCCCTGGGCCCACCAACCTGGCCCTGGGTTCCAGCCCCGGGGGGGTGGGTTGGGCCCGCGCAGCCCCAGTTTGGGGGGTCATGGACTGCAGCACTGTGTTGAGGGCCGTCCCCCCGCATCTCGGGGTTCTATCCGCCGGCACGAATTTTAAACAACCGAGGAGACAGTAATAAAGTTGGGGGTTTTTCCGGCCCGTAATTGTTCGCAAAAAACAGGCAAATTAAAAAAACAGTTCATATGCGGGGCCACCCTGGGCGCCCGGGGCCTTTTTTGGGGGGGGCCAAGGGGGGAACTTTGGGGAAGGACCCAAGGGAGGATGGAAGGATGCGCCCGGGCAAAATGGCGGAGGAAGGGCGGGAAAACCGGACCGCGGTCAATCCAAACCATGGGCAGGAAGGCTTTCTTCCCGGGGAAGCAGGGGAAAAGTTAATACCCGCCATTCCTGGCCGAATATTTCCCCGGTGCTTTCCCAATCAATCCGCTCCTCCCTCGGGGGTGAAGCGATAGCTTTGCTAAATAGCAGCTGTGTAACATAAATTAATTCCCCCTTTGTGCGGGGTTGATATTTCTGCAAATGTTCGAAGGTTAGTTCCCAAGAATTTTGTTTTTTTAACTTGACTTCGATTGATTGAAGCTAAACTGACCCAATGTCAGGGTGAACCATTCTAAGGTGGGCATTGGGAAAAACCTAGGGTACACATACAAAATCAGACAGGAAAATCAATTTAAAGTCACCAGTGAACTTAACATGATTGTGCTTAGGAAAGCAGAGTACCAGGAGAAAAATATTTAAACATAAAAAAATTCATATAGACTGTGACTGAGCTGAGTTGAATATATTTTTAATGGGTGATACTGCAGCTCTATCCACTGTTTATTCTATAATATAATAAATATAATATAATATAATATAAAAAATAAATATAATAAAATATAATATAATATTCCATCCACCCATTACCCAACTAGCTTTTCCCCAACACAGGCCGGGGACTGCTGGAGCCAATCCCAGCCAGAAAGGGCAAAAAAAAATCCCGGCGGGGTGCACACACACACACACACACACACCCCAAGCACAATTTAGGACAACCTAATCTGCATGTCTTTGGACTGGGGGAAAAAAAGAGCACCAGGAAGAAACACCAAAAAAAGGGGAAAATGAAATCCCTGCTGGGGGGACCCAAGGAACAAAACCAGGTTCTAACTGAAGGAAAAATTTTCATCACCCCCGTGGCCCCGTTATATTTATATATTATATTATATTATATTATATTATATTTATTATATTATATTATATTATATTATATTATATTATATTTGGGAAAGAAAATTTTGCTACCTCATGGATGTACCCTGGGTTTTATTCCCACACCATGTCATGGCCGTATGGATTCTTTTATTCTACCCTTTCAGTGTGGGGAAATTTCCCGTGTACTTCAGTTTTTTCCGATATGTCCAAAGATATTGTGAGGGTTAACTTTTTATCCCAATTGGCCTGGGTGTGGGGGGGGAATTTTGGGCCCCGCTTTGAACTAAATTTTTAAATTGGGAAATCCCAACTTTATTATCTTGTGTCAAATTAGAAATTTTACTTGCTCTGCTTAACCCCCCCTTACCCGAAGGACTAAAGTTACATCCATTAATGTTTTTTTTTTAAAAAAGCAGGTATAAGTCTCCATTTTCACTTTTTTATCCCCCCTATTGATATTTAATCCCCGAAAAAGGAACTTTTAAAATGATCTCCAGGCTATACATTTTTTACAACTTTGCAATGTTGAGGTAGATGGGTGAAAAAAACAGTTTTTAAAATGCAGATTCTAATCATGTTGATTTGTTTGTGCTAATTCATCCCCTTATGATTGGTTTTCTTAGCCGTTTCTCACCTTATACTTTTGTTGTCTCAAAAAATTTTATCATTCCCAAAAAAAATTTTGTTTTTTTTATTTTTATTGCTGTTTCAAGTAAAAAAGTCAAATGAATGTTCATGGAGGAAATTTTTCTTGTT
>NW_024381997.1:0-6741 GCF_016835505.1 Polypterus senegalus
AGTTTAATAAGCATGGGATATAAAGGTCAGGTCAGGTTGGGGAATATGCACTGGTACAGCATGTTGCTACATCCACCATACGATGAAACAGCTTGGGATCCAAGATGGCAATCCCAAAGCCCTAACCTAAAGAAATGACCATCTAACTTCCGCAGCCAGGTGTTACATGGGAGTCCCCTTGGCCTGGTCCAGCCACTTGGGTCCTCACAAAAGAGGATCTTGCGAGCTGGATCTGTGCTGTGCTGTAATTGATGCTCTCTCACAATGCAGGTAATGTGCCTGATTTGGGACAAAGATTCATTTAGTTGTCAAACAAGTGGTACCTGAAGAATCTCTGAAGAGACACAGTACCAAAGGAGTCCAGTCTTCATCTCTAGTCACTGGATAGCGTCCATGTCTCGCAAACATATACTAAAACAAGGAGCACCAGGACTCTAAAGACTCAGAACTTCATCCTTTTGCAGAGATATCAGGAGCATCACACACCCCGTTCCAGCGACGTCATGACCCTCCTGTGCTCTCCCAATCCGTCTACTGATTTCAGAGGAAGAGTCACCAGAGACATGAATGGTGCTGCTGAGGTAAGTAAACCTCTCAATGACGTCGCCACTTTCTCTGCAGACAGACACACTACTGATGGCTGTGCCCAAGAGGTTATTAAAGACCTGGATCTTGGTTTTTCATCCAGGACACTCACAAGCCCAGACACTAAGACTCCTCACTCAGTCTCTCGACAGCCCAAATCAGAGCCTCCATTGACTCTGTGAAGAATTAGTTGCAGTCAGGGTGGGTGGATGATGGAACGGTCCTTACGGATGACACTGCAGTTGTGACCCGCTGAGTTAGGTACTTTGAGCAGCTGTTTAAAGTTGATTCTCTGGGTAGAACGTTGGACATCTTTGGGTCCACATTTCTTGAGGCTGATCCTCCAATTAGCTGTTAACCACCCAACCTCATTGAAATTGCACAGATGGTGAACCAGTGGAGGGTAGGGAAGGCTGCAGGCATCTGTGGTATCAGAGATGAACTTCTCCAGGCTGGTGGTAAGGCTGTCCTCATGGCATTGTAAGCAATCTTTGCTTTCATCTGGGAGATGGCCATTATCCCACTGGACTGGAAAACTGGACTTGTCATCATTAACTGGAAAGGGAAAGGTAATTGCCTGGATTGCTGCAAATACAGGGGGATAACGCTGCTCTCAGTGCCTGGTAAGGTCCATGCCAGAGTCATCCTCAATAGGATCTGTGATCACTTAATCACCTACCAGCAACCTCAGCAGTCTGGTTTTAATGCCTAAGAATCCTACCATCAACTGCATCCTGGCACTGAGGGTTTTATCATTGAGCACAAATGCAAATTTCGGCATCGGCTTCTTTGTAGCCTTTTTTGTTTTTCATAAAACGTTCAACTTAACCTAAGACTTTGCAGGATCCCTCCAAAACTGCTGGATACCATGGCGACCTTTACAAAGGTACTGTGAGTACAGTACAGAGTGCAGACAGAACCTCTACATTTTTCCCAGTTGATTCGGAGGTTCATTGAGGTGTATTCTTGCTCCTACACTGTTCAATGTTTGCATGGACTGGGTGTTGGACAGGGTCATGGGCTCCAGTGGCTGTGGGGCATCTGTTGGCGCAGGAAGATTCACTGATCTTGACTTTGCCAAAGATACTGTGATTTCCACAGAATCGATGTGATATTCAGCCAAGTGAAATCTAAGCTTTTTACATTGACAAAGCTCTTTAGTATTTATAAGTAAAGCAGCATTGCCTTTCAATAAACCCTACATTGCAATAGTCCAATAGAAATGTACCATATATCCCTCCACTATAAATACAACAGCAAATTCCCCAGCATTGCATTATGAGCAAGTGCAGTAAGCTTAATCTAGAGTAGTTCAATTCATATTGTCAAGTATGACTAAGTCCTTCATACTGTAGAAATGCTAAAAATGAATGCCAGCATCATAACTAATGTACAAATGTTGGAAGCCATGATGTTTCAGCCAATATTAAATGCATCACCGTGGTCTATGTATCCCATTAGCTTTGCACTTCTATAACCTGCTGATTACACTTTATTCTTTCATGTAAAACATACATCTTATTTATACTTATTTTAATATTACACTGTTTGCTTTTCCTTTTTATTATACATTTCTGTTTTTTGTTTTCAATACTACACTATATTAGCCAGTAAGATAACTTTTTGGGCTCTACTAGGAAAAGCGCTGATATAGTTTTATTCCCAAATAATTTCTAGCATATAGAAGCACAAAGCTAAACACTTGTGTACCAAAACAGTAGTATCTTAACAGCTATAAAATAGCACTACACAAACGGATACTGAGAGCACACAACCACTGAACTCCGTACATGTCAGAGCACCACAGCTGCTGACCTGTTCCACCCTGTGATTGCTGATTTACAGCTCTTTGTAACTTTTCACCCTCTGGCAGCATATGAAAAAGGTAACAGCTGGAGTACTGACAGTGCCTCAGTTAACATATATTTCTGTCTTTATTGACTTTTATCAGAGATCTCCCAGTATTGCTCAATTGTGGATTTGTATGCTGAAAATCTCTTTAATACAAGCTAAATATAAAATTATTACTTATGTCATTACTGGGGCTTTCAGTTTACCGTATATCTTCTAGTAGTGGCCGGCTTCTTATTGACGCCCGTTTCCAATAAACGCCGGGTTTGAAGAGATGTCGTGACAAATAGACTCCGGTCTCTAATAGTAGCCGGTCTCCTTTAAGCACAGGTCTGTAGTAAACGGTGATCTCCAATGACCCACCGCCTTTTTCGTACGCTAATCCTCTTTTCGTACTACCTGGGCTACCGCCCTCCTGCAGTGAATCATATGGTAAGTATCTTTTCGTGTCAAAAATGTTTTGTCGTCGGATGCTATCAAGGAAGCGAGAAAGTCAAAAGAAAATTTTTGTGTACATTTTTCCCTTTCGTCTCCACGTCAATCATAACCCCACAGGGAGGGCAGAGGTGGCGGGAAGAACATGAAAATGCCATCTTCGACACGTTAATCCTGATAAAACTGATTACTGCGCGACAGCAAGCAATGGGAGTACCTGTATTGCCATCACAAGAAGAGGAAGATGAAGAAGAACCCGAAAATAACGAAGCAACCATTACCTATTCAGATGACGAGTAGATGGTAAGTACTGTACTTTATTGTATCTTATCCAGTCTCATGTCATAATGTATACGTATATACATGAGTTTGGAGCTTATTGCATTTCCTTATGTTCCACAGGGGACTTGTCGGGCTGATGAGTGCTTTTGTGCGAAATTCGGACTGGTGCAGGCCAGTGCTGGTGGCATCATTGGCAAGAAAGTTGACGTCTACCCTACCTGTTTTTCATGCTTATGGTAGTACCGTACTGTGTATTGCTTTAATAAGACCGTACTGCTGTACTGATAATTTCATTAAATCCTGAAATGTTCATCCGGTGTTGTTGCCTACATTTTGTGACCATAAATATGGTACCATACCGTATTTTACTGCCAAATGAACCCCGTTTACCCATCACCATTCCGTCTGCGAGGCGAATAATAGCCGGTGTCCAACAACCGCCGGGCCGTCCGAATAATTTTTTTAATAAACGCCGGAGCTACTATTGGAAGATATACGGTATATTCTAAGTGGAATGATGTTTCCACAGTGGATTTTCCAAAAATAACCTGGTACATCCATGGAGATAATGCTTCCTGAATCAACTGAGCAATCCAAGCCAATTTCCAGAATTTGTGCATTGATGTTCATAAAAGAATATAGTTACGGTCTCATTTCAGCCTTCAATTTAACAAAGTTTAGTCAATTTTCTTGTAATGTGTGGCTTAAACTCAAGTCATCACGCACTGCCCATGTCTTCAAATTCTGCTGCACACTGGCGCAGCTCTACTGAACAACCAATTGCTGAATTCTCCAGCAGCAGTTAAGATTAATTGCAACATCCCTGTGACCTCTTATATGAATATGATCTTAATGAAAGGAACAAGAAAAAAACAAATTAAGACCAATTAAAAAAATGTAGTTTTACAAAGATGTTGACCATTATTACAACAAGTAAAAGAGACTGCTTGCCAAATAAAATATGTGTGGGAGATTTGTGCATTAAAAATCAGAATATGAAGGAATTATTAAATATGTGCAGGATATCTGTAAACCTGTGCAGAATTTCAAAAACTGCCTGTATCACAAAAAATGACCAAACTGAAGAATTATTGACACTTCAGGACAAGGAGGAAAGATGACAAAATGTACAATTGTATAGCATGACCACAAATGTATAGAGCTAAATTATAAAACAAGAAAATAGAGCTGTGCCAGGTTGTGTATCTGTTAAAATGTTTCTGCACTTTATACCGAACACTGAGAAACATGTGAAAGGATGGTATGGTACTAAGCTCCACAGGATGAAGTATATTGCTTTTTTTACTATAGTTATTACATATACTCTGATAATACAGGTTGCATCAAGGATATTTGTTATGAAATATAATCATCTCCATGTGAAGTACAGTAAGTACCTTGTTATTCTTGGTACACAAATTGAGTACCTTGATGTTCCCCTTCTGAAAGTAGTTTTAGTTTTTAAGCCAGGTTTTCAAATAATGAAATTTACTGGTGGTTTTTCCTACAGAAATTGGGATGCTGTTTCATGGTGTTTTACACTGGCTGCCTGAAGTTTGTAAGCATTTACACCTGATCCTTGTGTAAGGCTCATCTGTCATATGGAGAATTCTGACAAGGACAGCTGGTGGACTTAGAGGATAAAAAAGTATTATAAAGGAGAAGTGCAAGTCTCAGCCATATGGCAACATATGGTTATATATTTCCTTTGATGACTTCAATTTAGCAATGTGTGATTTGCAGAGTTAGCTGTCACTGTGGTTAAATGTTTACTTTTAATATGACTTATTAATAATATTTTTGTACTGTTTGAAAGTGTGGGAATTTTCAAGGGTCCTCTTAATTTCGTTTGCTATAGCCATTACTGAATGATCTATAATAACGACATGGTGCATTTAGTCGCCTGGCTGTTTTTCTGTAACCTTTGAGGAAGATGACTTTTCCTCTTATTATTCATTTAAAATGACATTCCTGCTATGTATTTTTTTTTTCATTCTTATTTTGTGCCACAGATATTAATAAGTTCACACCACAAGATTTCAATACAGAGTAGTCTGGGGAGGGCATATTCGATGTGTTTAACACTAGAATTACCAGAGTCTACGAAAAAACTTGTAGATCCGGCCCACCTTAAAACCGTTCGCACCTTTCTGCCAGCGTCCTTTGTCGTGTAAATGTGCCAATAAAGACAAGCTGCAAGCAGCCGGCTATTCCATTACCCCACCGGCTGCACTGAATAAGCTTACATGCTCTAACCCCACCCCCCCATCTGACTCTATAACATTAACAAAAAGAGCAGCTTACTACTGAAAATGGCAAATATAGGAGTGACTGGGGATTGAACTGAGGACTCTTGATTACACTTGGTTTGCGTCTGTACTTGTGCTGTTATTTAAGAGTTAGATTTTAGAGCCTTTGAGCTTATTCAGTGCAGCAAGATCAACGCACATGTTGATCTTTTTTTCTTTTAGTACATGTACCTTCCCTGTTTATTTATATATCTAGTGACTTCTCTGCCTGTCTGTCTGTGTGTTATGGATCTTAAAAATAACAGTTATAAGGACACTTGTTCATGTTAATTGCAGTCTCAATTGTTAAAAAATATTTTAAAAGGAGCATCCCACATGAAAACATGACAATCTCATTAAATGACAGTGCATACCAATTTATAAATTTTATGTCCATTTGAGGTTAAAAAGAAAAAACAGTTTCTCCCCAACGGGGAATCAAACTTGGGTCTCTGAGGCATGACAAGCCCACTGTGCTCTGAGTCAGCAAATCTTACCGCTAAGCCACAAAAGCTGTTGTATCGTTCCTGAATCTTTTGTGAAAGTGTTTATTTGATGTTTGGACTTCATGCTTCACACATTCTATAGTTTATGCCTACATTTTGTAACATTTATTACTAAAATTTAACAATGTGTTTACACAGATTACTGTAGAAACGGAACACACATGAAATGCATGCGTTCCAAATAACAATCTATTATTTCCACTCTAAAGCTCCACTTCACTCTCAGATAATCAATCAAGGCATGAGCTGGGAAAAGTTTGTGTACGTTGGGGGGATGGAATAGCCGGCTACTTGCAGCTTGTCTTTATCGGCACATTTACACAACAAAGGATGCTGGCAGAGAGGTGTGATGGGATTTAAGGTGGGCCAGATCTACGAGTTTTTTCGCAGGCTCTGGTAATTCTAGTGTTCAGTGTTCCTCAAAATCTGCTTAGAACATTTTTGATAAATATAAGATAAATGGAGAAGAAAAAGAAATTGGAAGAGAGTTACTTCAACAGTGCTTTAACAGCTTATTCTAAAATATTATTTATTAGATCCTTCCAGGTTTTGAAAAAGTTCTGCACAGATCCTCTAACTCAGTATTTGATTTTTTCCAATTTCAAATGGTATATAACATCAGTTTCCCACTGACTTAAAAGAGGAGAGTTAGGATTTTTTTGGGGTCTCCAAAGTGTAGTGAATGAAACAGGTTAAATCTGGGAAAAAAGCTGGAGGATACCGCCTTACACTTTTCAGTCCCAAAAGTTAGTAATTTACTTCAAAAAAAGTGCTGATATATAATGTTAGTATAT